>NC_070599.1:20401449-20408949 GCF_027409825.1 Scomber japonicus | reverse complement strand
ACACCTAACCTGCCTGACACAGTAGCATCTGGCGTCTTTATGCTGCTGCCTCCCTCCTGAGACTCACACACACACACACACACACACACACACACACACACACACACACACACACACACACACACACACATACACATACACACACACACATGCTGACAGCTTTCCCTCATATAATTTTTCCAGTGCAGCAGCAGCAGCAGCAGCAGCAGCAGCAGTGTGTCGTCCTCTAACTCTGCAGGTTTAAATTGTACCTGCAGTTCAATGTGACTCGGTAGCAGCGCTGTGCAGGACTAATAGAAAACATCGTAAAAACACTCAGCAGGTGGAAACAAATTGCTGCATTTGACGGAATTTGCTCATTCAAAATAGAAAATGACTGAAAATCAAGTCATAGTAGTCTCTGGGAGATCTTCGCCTCAATAAAGCCAAAAAAAAAAGGAGAAAACAGAGCTGAAACTGTTGGGTGTATAGAAAGCTCAAATTCATGTTTTTATGTATTTTGACATAAAAGCAGGAAATTTAAGCCGATTTGGTTTCAAGGTAGGATAACGACTTGAAGCTTTGAAGTTCAACAACCTCATCACTGACTGATATTTGATTATGTAAAGTCAAATTATGAATTGTTGATTTGTGCAGTTTAAAATAATATATATCTATTTGTCTTTAATGTCTTTAGGTGGAAATGCAGATGTGCAGTATATAACATGTGGGTGTGTTTCTTTTTTTAACCCTCCTGTTGTCCTCAGGTCAAGGAAGGACAGAAGGAAGGAAGGGAAGGAGTAAGGAGAGAGGGAGGGAGGAAAGGAAGGAAGGAAGGAAGGAAGGGAAGGAGTAAGGAGAGAGGGAGGGAGGAAGGAAGGAAGGAAAGGAAGGAAAGGAGTAGGGACGAAAAGAAGAAGGAATTTAGGAGAGAAGTGAGGAAGGAAGGAAGGAAAGGAAAGAAAGGAGGAAGGAGGGAGGGAGGAAGGATGCAAGCAAGGAAGAATGGAAGGAAGGAAGGAAGGAAGGAAGGAAGGAAGGAAGGAAGGAAGGAAGGAAGGAAGAAAAGGAGTGAGGATGAAAAGAGGAAGGAAGGAAAGAAAGGAGTAAGGAGGGAGGGAGGAAGGATGCAAGCAAGGAAGAATGGAAGGAGGAGGGAGCAAAAAAAAGGGGGAGGAGGGGAAGAAGGAAGGAAAAATTAAAGAAGGAAGGAAGGAAGGAAGGAAGGAAGGAAGGAAGGAAGGAAGGAAGGAAGGAACAGTCAAAAGAGGTCAATTTGACCCGGGAGGACGACAGAAGGTTAAGACACAACTTTTGTATTTGACTATGTAACAAAATCAGTCAAATATAACCTTTAATCTATGCATATAAATATAAATGTTGTGATTCTTGTACTGTAGGTGCGGACATATCCATAAAGCTCTTCAGGAAGTAGACTCAGAAGAGGGTTAGGGTCTTTATGTCAGCTCAGTCAGAAACGGCCTGATCTATAGTATGTTATAAAGAGGTGCGGATGTGGTCAAGGAAGGACAGAAGGAAGGAAGGAAGGAAGGAAAGGAGTAAGGAGGAAAAGAGGAAGGAAGTGAGGAGAGAGGGAGGGAGGAAGGAAGGAAGGAGTAAGGAGAGAGGGAGGGAGGAAAGGAGGAAGGAAGGAAGGAAAGAAGGAAGGAAGGAAGGAAGGAAGGAAGGAAGGAAGGAAGGAAGGAAAGGAGTAAGGAGGAAAAGAGGAAGGAAGTGAGGAGAGAGGGAGGGAGGGAGGAAGGAAGGAAGGAGTAAGGAGAGAGGGAGGGAGGAAAGGAGGAAGGAAGGAAGGAAAGAAGGAAGGAAGGAAGGAAGGAAGGAAGGAAGGAAAGGAGTAAGGAGGAAAAGAGGAAGGAAGTGAGGAGAGAGGGAGGGAGGAAGGAAGGAAGGAGTAAGGAGAGAGGGAGGGAGGAAAGGAGGAAGGAAGGAAGGAAAGAAGGAAGGAAGGAAAGAAGGAAGGAAGGAAGGAAGGAAAGGAGTGAGGAGGAAAAGAGGAAGGAAGTGAGGAGAGAGGGAGGGAGGAAGGAAGGAAGGAAGGAGTAAGGAGAGAGGGAGGGAGGAAAGGAGGAAGGAAAGAAGGAAGGAAGGAAGGAAAGGAAAGGAGTAAGGAGGAAAAGAGGAAGGAAGTAAGGAGAGAAGGAAGGAAGGAAAGAAAGAAAGGAGTAAGGAGGGAGGGAGGAGGGAGCAAAAAAATAGGGGAGGAGGGGAAGAAGAAAGGACAAATTAAAGAAAGAGGGAAGAAGGAAGGCAGGAAGGAAGGAAGGAAGGAAGGAAGGAAGGAAGGAAGGAAGGAAGGAAGGATCTATAGTATGTATGTTATAAAGAGCCAGAAGGTGACTTGTGCACGTGTTAATATTTGCTTCTCCTCTTATCTCCTCTCCAAAAAGTACAAATACTGAACACGCCGTGCCACCTTATCAGTCAGCTGCGGTGACCTTTGACCCCCATGAGTTTGGATGAAATGCTCATATTGACATCTGTTTAAACTCTTTGAGGAAAATCCGACACGGAAGATGTTTAGTAATCCTTCAGGCATCCCGAGCTAGAATTAAGCAAAAAAAAGAGAGGAAGAGACGCAGCGTGACGATCGAAGGGGACAGGAGATGGAAAAAGAAAGATCTGGTCACACAAGCACTTGGAGAAAGTCGCTCTCTCCATCTCTATCTCACACACACACACACACACACACACACACACACACACACACACACACACACACACACACACACACACACACTGATTGTGATGGAGGATTCACTGGAAAAAACTGAACAGAACAGAGCAGAGCAGGACAGGTGCAAACCATTAACCACTGTATGGAAAGTCAAATAGCAGCTCCGTGTGTGTGTGTGTGTGTGTGTGTGTGTGTGTGTGTGTGTGTGTGTGTGTGTGTGTGTGTGTGTGTGTGTGTGTGTGTGTGTAAAAGGAGATTGTGAGCGACATTAGATAATCACAGGAAACCATTTTAAGTCACCACCAACTTATTACCTGTTATTCTTTTTCTTCCCCCCTGATTCGGTAAACTCCACCCGCCTGCTCCGCCCCTGATGCTCAAAACAAACACCCTGATGATACATTTCCTTTTTTTTTTCTTCTTTATGTTTTTTATGTTTTTTTTTTCTTTCTATCTTAAAAAAAAATTTCAGACTCAAATTCCAGTGAGGAGAGAGCAGCTGTTTACACCTGGACTGTTCCTTCTTTCCTTCCTTCTTCCCTCTTTCTTTAATTTTTCCTTCCTTCTTCCCCTCCACCCTTCTTTCTTTGCTCCCTTCTCCTTCCTTCCTTCCTTCCTTCCTTTGCCCTTTCCTCCCTCCCTCCTTACTCCTTTCCTTCCTTCCTTTGCCCTTTCCTCCCTCCTTTACTCCTTACTCCTTCCTTCCTTCCTTCCTTCCGTTTCTCCTAAATTCCTTCCTCCTTTCGTCCTTACTACTTTCCTTCCTTCCTTACTCCTTTCCTTCCTTCCTTCCTTCCTTACTCCTTTCCTTCGTTCCTTCGCCCTTTCCTCCCTCCCTCCCTCCTTACTCCTTCCTTCCTTCCTTCCTTTTCTCCTAAATTCCTTCCTCTTTTTGTCCTTACTACTTTCCTTTCTTCCTTCCTTCCTTCCTTCTGTTCTTCTTTCCTCCCTCCCTCCTTCCTTCCTTCCTTCCTTCTCTCCTAAATTCCTTCCTCTTTTCATCCTTACTCCTTTCCTTATTTCCTCCTGTCTTTCCTTACTCCTTTTCGTCGTTACTACTTTCCTTCCTTCCTTCCTTCCTTCTTTCCTTCTGTTCTTCTTTCTTCCCTTCCTCCTTCCTTCCTTCCTTCCTTCCTTCCTTCCTCTTTTTGTCCTCACTCCTTTTCTTCCTTCCTCCCTTCCTCCCTCCTTACTTCTTTCCTTCCTTCCTCCTTTCCTCCCTCCCTCCCTCCCTCCTTACTCCTTCCTTCTCTCCTAAATTCCTCCCTCTTTTCATCCTTACTCCTTTCCTCCCTCCCTCCTTTCCTCCCTCCCTCCCTCCTTACTCCTTTCCTCCCTTCCTTCCTTCCTTCCCTACTTATATTACTCTTTCTGTCTGTTCTTGGTCTGGTGTTACATACTACATCTTTTTTTTTCATTTTTCTTTTTTTTTCTCCCTTTCTACATTTTCTCGTTCTTCTTCTTTTCTTTCTCACTTACAGAAGTACCAGATTTGACATTTATGCTTTTTTTTTTATCAAACTTCCCTTAGTTGCAATGTTTCCTCTCCTAACATGAAATCAATTAACTTCTTTTTTAAAATGTTTATTTAAAAAAAAACAGTTGCCATAGCGATAGTATCTTATTCCCCCCTCACAGTGATGGATGACCGTCACAGTCTGAATTGTTTCCTGCGCTGACCGAACGTTCATGTCGCAGCAGCAGCAGCAGCAGAGAGTCAGACTTGAACTTTTAAGGCATGGAAAAGGTAAAAAAAAAGAAAAGAAAAGAAAGAAAAGAAAGATAAAGAAAGAAATGAATTTAAAGTAGAAATCAGGAAGCAGCGCGGTGTTTCCTGTCTGTTAATGGGAGATAATGGAGGTCTGATTGTAATGTGCAGCAGCTCTGAGCTGATGTGGGAAAACTGAGAGAGAAGATCATATCTGCTGGGAACAAGCTGCTGCTGCTTTCTTTCTTTCTATCACTCCATCATTCTGCTTTCTATCACTCTTTCTTTCTGCTTCTATCACTCTTTCTGCTTCTATCACTCTTTCATTTCTGCTTTCTATCACTCTTTCTTTCTGCTTTCTATTCTGCTCTTCTATCACTCTCTTTCTGCTTCTATCACTCTATCATTTCTGCTTCTATCACTCTTTCATTCTTTGTGCTTCTATCACTCTTTCTTTATGCTTCTATCACTCTTTCTTTCTGCTTTCATCACTCTTTCTTTCTGCTTCTATCACTCTTTCTTTCTGCTTTCTATCACTCTATCATTCTGCTTTCTTTCTGCTTCTATCACTCTTTCTTCTTCTATCACTCTTTCTTTCTGCTCTTACTTCTATCATTCTGCTTTCTTTCTGCTTCTATCACTCTTTCATTCTGCTTTCTATCACTCTTTCATTTCTGCTTTCTATCACTTTCTTTCTGCTTTCTTTCTGCTTCTATCACTATCATTCTGCTTTCTATCACTCTTTCTTTCTGCTCTTCTATCACTTTCTGCTCTTCTATCACTCTTTTTCTGCTTCTATCACTCCTTTCAGCTCTTACTTCTATCACTTTCTGCTTTCTATCACTCTTTCTTTCTGCTCTTCTATCACTCGTTCTTTCTGCTTTCTATCACTCTTTCTTTCTGCTCTTCTATCACTTTCTGCTTTCTATCACTCGTTCTTTCTGCTTCTATCACTCTTTCATTCTGCTTTCTATCACTCTTTCTTTCTGCTTCTATCACTCTTTCTTTCTTTGTGCTTCTATCACTCTTTCTTTATGCTTCTATCACTCTTTCTTTCTGCTTTCATCACTCTTTCTTTCTGCTTCTATCACTCTTTCTTTCTGCTTTCTATCACTCTATCATTCTGCTTTCTTTCTGCTTCTATCACTCTTTCTTCTTCTATCACTCTTTCTTTCTGCTCTTACTTCTATCATTCTGCTTTCTTTCTGCTTCTATCACTCTTTCATTCTGCTTTCTATCACTCTTTCATTTCTGCTTTCTATCACTTTCTTTCTGCTTTCTTTCTGCTTCTATCACTATCATTCTGCTTTCTATCACTCTTTCTTTCTGCTCTTCTATCACTTTCTGCTCTTCTATCACTCTTTTTCTGCTTCTATCACTCCTTTCAGCTCTTACTTCTATCACTTTCTGCTTTCTATCACTCTTTCTTTCTGCTCTTCTATCACTCGTTCTTTCTGCTTTCTATCACTCTTTCTTTCTGCTCTTCTATCACTTTCTGCTTTCTATCACTCGTTCTTTCTGCTTCTATCACTCTTTCATTCTGCTTTCTATCACTCTTTCTTTCTGCTTCTATCACTCTTTCTTTCTGCTTTCTATCACTCTATCATTCTGCTTTCTTTCTTCTTCTATCACTCTTTCTTTCTGCTCTTACTTCTATCATTCTGCTTTCTTTCTGCTTCTATCACTCTTTCATTCTGCTTTCTATTACTCTTTCTTTCTGCTTCCTATCACTCTTTCTTTCTGCTTCTATCACTCTATCATTCTGCTTCTATCACTTTCATTTCTGCTTTCTATCACTCTATCATTCTGCTTCTATCACTCTTTCATTTCTGCTTTCTATCACTCTTTCATTTCTGCTTTCTATCACTCTTTCTTTCTGCTTCTATCACTTTCTTTCTGCTTCTATCACTCGTTCTTTCTGCTTTCATCACTCTTTCTTTCTGCTTCTATCACTCTTTCTTTCTGCTTTCTATCACTCTATCATTCTGCTTTCTTTCTGCTTCTATCACTCTTTCTTTCTGCTTTCTATCACTCTTTCATTCTGCTTTCTATCACTCTTTCTTTCTGCTTCTATCACTCCTTTCTGATTCTATCACTATCATTCTGCTTTCTTTCTGCTTCTATCACTCTATCACTTTCTTTCTGCTCGTACTTCTATCACTCTTTTTCTCTGCTTCTATCACTCTATCACTTTCTCTCTGCTCTTACTTCTATCACTATCATTTCTGCTGTTCTATCATTCTGTCTGTCTTTCTTTCTTTCTATTGTTCCTTCTTTCTACTTTTCTATCATCCTTTCTTTCTACTTTCAACGTTTCTCTCTATCACTTTCACCCAGTCTTGCTCTTTGCCTCCTCATCCTTTCTCTCTATCCATTTCCTCATTCCCTTCATCCTCCTCATCCTGCTCCTCTCTCTCCTTTCCTTCCTTCTTCCCTTCCTTCCCTCCTTTCCTTTGCTCTCTCCTCTAATACGTTATTTAACTAATTTTTTCTTTCTATATTCTGTCATTACTTTTGTGTTCTTAATTAACTTTCATTTCATCTCTTCTTCCCCCTTTTTCTTTGTCCCTCGTTTCTCTTTTCTTTTCTTTCTGCCTTCATCTTTGCCTGCTTCTCCTCCTTTCTCTTTCTTCATCATTCCCTTCAGCTTTTCTTCCTTTTCCGTTCCCTCTCCTCTCTTTCAAAAACTGTAATACTCTCCTCTCCATCCTTACACCTTCTCTTCTTTTTTCCCTCCTGCTCTACCTTCCTCCTTTCTTTTTTTCATTGCTCCCTCCGCTCCATCCCTCTATCCCTGCAGCGGCAGTACTGAGGGATGCAGAGGAGCCTCGATGGTTAATTACCTGCTTCAATTACATCCATTTACAGCGAGACTCTATTTCACACCTCGCCGTCAGCCTCAAGAGACTCACACACACACACACACACACACACACACACACACACACACACACACACACACACACACACACACACAGGGAAAAGACAGAGAGAAATAGAGAGCACATAAGGTCATTTAACGTCTCTTTTACTAGCTCTGATTCATGCTGTATAACACTCTCGCTCTCACAAACAGATGTTGTCTAGCTATTGATCACTCCTAAACCCCGCCCCCCCC
>NC_070599.1:20343949-20396449 GCF_027409825.1 Scomber japonicus | reverse complement strand
AGGAAATGGGACTTCTTCCAAACGTTTAGCTTTCACGTGCAGAATAATGTCAGATTTCACACAAGCTGATGAACTGTGAAGCGTGTTTTCACTTGTTGGAACATTAAAAACATGCAAAAAAAGCACATGCGTGGGATGTATCGCTCGTACCAAACTGGTTTTCATATTAGAGCCGAAACACAAACTTTATAAGAATCGTAATTATTACAACCGCTATCCTATCACTCAGGAACATGTTATATATTATATTTATATTTAAGATCCTGAATCGATGCTTTTAATCACTTCTTTAACCTTTGTGTCGTCCTACCGGGTCAAATTGACCCCGTCCGTTTTGACTGTTCCCTCTTTCTTTCCTCCCTCCCTCCTTTCCTTCTCTCTTTCTTTCCTCCCTCCTTTCCTTCCTCCTTTCCTTCTTCCTTCCTCCCTCCTTCTCTCTCTCTTTCCTCCCTCCTTCCTTCCTCCCTCCTTTCCTTCCTTCTTCCTTCCTTCCTTCCTTTCCTCCCTCTCTACTTCCTTCCTCCCTCCTTTCCTTTCTCCTTCCCTTCTTTCCTTCCTCCCTCCCTCCTTCCTTCTTCTTTCCCTCCTTCCTCCCTTCCTTCTTCCTCCCTCCCGTCCTTCCTTGACTCAAAGACAACAGGAGGGTTAAAGGTAACAGCTCTTCATCTACTTACAAGTATCGTAGCGTATCCAAAGCAGGAACACAAGACTGAATGTACAGTAATTATAAAAAGCCACCTGACCGTGGTGCTATAACTATGTATTACCACTAGGGGGCAATGACAATTTAATACTATTAACCCTCCTGTTGTTGTCCTCAGGTCAAGGAAGGAAAGGAGTAAGGAGGAAAAGAGGAAGAACGTAAGGAGAGAAGGAAGGAAGGAAGACGGAAGAAAGGAAAGGAGTAAAGATGAAAAGAGGAAGGAATTTAGGAGAGAAGGAAGGATGGAAGGGAGGAAGGAAGGAAGGAAGACAAAGGAGTGAGGACGAAAAGTGGAAGGAAGAAAAGAAAGAAAGGAGTAAGGAGGGAGGAAGGAAGGAAGCAAGCAAGGAAGGATGGGAGGAGGAGGGAGCAAAGAAAGAGGGGAGGAGGGGAATAATTGACCCCATCTCTCTTTTGACTATTCCTTTCCTTCCTTCCTTCTTCCCTGTTTCTTTAAATTTTCCTTCCTTCTTCCCCTCCAGCCTTCTTTCTTTGCTCCCTCCTCCTTCCATCCTTCCTTCCTTCGCCCTTTCCTCCCTCCCCCCCTCCTCCTACTCCTTCCTCTTTTCGTCCTTACTACTGTCCTTCCTTCCTTCTCTCCTAAATTCCTTCCTCTTTTCATCCTTACTCCTTTCCTTCTTTCCTTCCTCCCTTGCCCCCTCCCTCCTTTCCTTCCTTCCTTCCTTCCTCTTTTCCTCCTTACTCCTTTCCTTCCTTCCTCCTGTCCTGTCCTTCTGTCCTTCCTTGACCTGAGGACAACAGGAGGGTTAAAAAAAACAGTTCAGTTTAAGTTAGTTTAACAAATGATTAAGTAGTGTTTTACGTTCTTCTAGACACATCTAACCAACGAGTGAACGTCTTATCGTTTTTAACGACGCATTTTGTCTCTTTGAATAAAAAAAAATAAAACACACAAATCCACCAACTCGTCCTCTCGTTCAGACCAAAGCAAACAAACTATAAATTTATAACACTCATTTAAATTACACGTCTTTAATGTGATCCGACTTGACCTCAAATTTATATGGTCCCACACTGGTGCTTTAAGTGTGTAAATGTGTGTGTGTGTGTGAGAAGGATGGTGTTAAAAGGATTGGAGTAGATCTCATTATTGCACTGGAAGGGTTTAATCATAGTTTTTTAGATGGTGTTTTCCACTTGGTTAGCTCTCTGTCTCTCTCATCTCACAAATTAGACGTTAGCTAAAAGACACCGCCCGCTCTTTAATGCACTCGTCTGCACTCTCAGTTCATTCTCACCGCTCTCTCTCTCTCTCTCTATCTTTCTTTCTTTTTTGATTTTACACTTTCTTTCTATTTCACCTCCCGTTACTTGTATTTGTCTCTTCTGTCTTAATTTCACTTTTCTCACTTTTTGTCTTTCTACTGTTTTTTCTTCCATTCTCTATCATCGTCAAGCCTTTCTTTCTTTCTTTCCTTTTCTTTTTCATTCTCTCCCCCCCCCCCCGATGTTTTATATTCTATTTTCATTTTCCTTTCTCCCTTCCTTCTTCCTCTTTTCTTTTCTCCCTCCCTCCTACCTACCTTCCATATTTCCTCTGTCCTTCCTTCCTTTCCTTTCTCCCTTCCTTCTTCCTTTCCTCCCTTCCTTCCTTTCCTTCCATCCTTCCTCCTTTTCTTCCTTCTTTAACTCGAGGACAACATTATTTTCATTTTATTTCTCTCTAAGAAACTATCTTACATTACATCATCTTCCTAAGGGGCTAAGTTTGGTGAGTTTTATATCTGTTTTTCATTTATTTAGCTTACTTTAATAAATATTCGTTAGCAAAGCCGTATTTAATTTCTCATGGAAGCTATTTACCTTATTTTTTATGAACACATAATATCACAAATGTATTTAAATAGACAATTATACCATTTTTATCAGGTACCAGAGGCTGTAACCAAGGTGACAAATGGACAAAATTGAACATATCAGTTCATCGTTGGTGGAGTTAATCTACTTCCTGTTTGGGTTCTGAATATAAAATGTGTTAAAAATATAAAATAAATATATATCTATATCCTTTAAAGGGAATAAAATGTTTGATTTGCTCATATTTATTAATACACATACAGCTGGAGATAATGTCTATAAAACATAAGGGCTGGTTTTCTCCTCTCTTCTAGTGTCTGCTGCTGATCCCTCCTTCCTCTCCTTCATTCGCCTCTCTGCCCGTCTCGCTCTGTCACTTCTCTGCACGGCAGCAGCTGTGTGTGTGTGTGTGTGTGTGTGTGTGTGTGTGTGTGTGAGTATCTGCTGGCCTACACACGGAGACACAGGTGTGTGTGTGTGTCATTTTCCATCAGGATTGTTTTGGGATGAAAGAGGTGTATGTGTGTGTGTGTGTGTGTGTGTGTGTGTGTGTGTGTGTGTGTGTGTGTGTATGTGTGTGTGTGTGTGTGTGTGTGTGTGTAGAGACAGACTGTGTGATGACATCCTTCATTAAAACTGATTCAGGATCAGTTTGATAGACTTGATTATGGAAAGTTTTTTCCCTCCTATCTAAATTTTTCCTTTTAATTTATTGAAATACTTATCTTGTATATTTTCTCTTTCTTTTTTTCTCATCCCTTCTTTCCTTTTTTTCTTCACTTTTGCATCTTTTCTTCCTTTCTGCCCCTTTTTCCCTCTATTTTTACTTGTTCAACCTTTTATCTTTATTCCCCTCCTTCAATTTCCTTCTACTATTCCCATTTCCTTCCTTCCTCCATCTTTTCCTCACTTATTTCTTTTTCCTCTCCTCCTCCTCCTCCTCCTTCTTCTCTCCATTCTTACGTATCATATTTGTGTCAGCTGATGCAACCCATCGTTGTTTTCCAGCGTATGAATTCTCCGCCCGTTCTTTCCTCTCTATCCATGTCTAATCATTCATACACTCTTTCCAGGACTTTGATGGTTAGATCGGGATGAGCAGAGGAAAAAAACAGGAGCTAGCGGACGAGGTGGAATATATGAGCCGTGTAACTGGCAGCTCTTTAGAGAGAGAGAGAGAGAGAGAGAGAGAAAAAGAAAAATCCCAAAAACATTCCCTTCTTTCAGGAAAAAAACAGTTTTAAATATCTGTTTTACATTCATCATCTGTCACGTCTGGGTCCATCCTTTAATCTCTGTACTCTGGTTTTATGTTTTAAACTCTCTCTATGGGACTTTTACTGTCTATAAATCATCAACTTCTTACCTTCATTAACCCTCCTGTTGTCCTCAGGTCAAGGAAGGATAGAAGGAAGGAAATGAGGAAGGAGGAAAAGAGGAAGGAAATTAGGAGAGAGGGAAGGGAGGAGGGAAAGGAGGAAGGAAGGAAAGGAATAAGGACGAAAAGAGAAAGGAAATTAGGAGAGAAGTAAGAGAGGAAGGAAGGAAAGGAGTAAGAACAAAAAGAGGAAACAATTTAGAAGAGAAGGAAGGAAAGAACGAAAGGAGTAAGGAGGGAGGAAAGGAGGAAGGAAGGAAGCAAGGAAGGATGGAAGGAGAAGGGAGCAAAGAAAGGGGGGGGGGGAGAAGGAAGGAAAAATTTAAGAAAGAGGGAAGAAGGAAGGAAGGAAAGAAGGAACAGTCAAAAGAGAGATGGGCTCAATTTGACCCGGGAGGACGACAGGAGGGTTAAGCTGCCAACTTCTCCCCTATATTATATTTAAATGATTTTTTATTTGTTCTCTTTTATAAACGCAATTCATTTACGATTTGTGTGTTTTGCTGCCTTGTGAAACACAGCTTGGAATTTGAAAAGTGCTCGACTGTATAAAAGAAGTTTAATATTATTATATATTATAATCAGAATCAGTGCTCCATGATAGACACTCATCAACAGGTACATGAAAACAAAAGACATTATATAACACTTTTAAATAATCATAAAATCATCATCAAATAATAAAAGAGCAGCTTTTAAGGTTAACCTTTGTGTTTTGACTGTTCCTTCCTTCCTCCATCCTCCTTTCCTTCCTCCCTGCTTCTTTCCCTCCCTCCCTCTCTATTTCTTTCCTCCCTTCCTTCTTTCCTTCCTCCATCCCCCTTTCTTCCTTCCTTTTGTCCTTCCTTTCTCCCTCCCTCCTACCTTCCTTCTTTCTTTCCTCCTTTCCTTCATTCCTTCCTTCTTCCCTCCCTCCTTTCCTTCCTTCCTCCCTCCCTGGACTCAAGGACAACAGCAGGGTTAATTAACATTTACTAAACCACACCCAGGACCACCACCTCTCTCAAAACTGTTTTATTAAAGTCGTCCACGTTTATTTGATTTTCCGTCATTATATATTATTATTATATACGCTCCAGTCAAGTTTAAAGTCCTTCATTTCTGACTTTCCAACCACAATAACATGAAAAAGCTGGATTAATGGCACAGTGACGAACATTTTAAACTGTTACTTTTTATTTGCCTGTCTTATTATCCCTTATTCTATTTTAGCTTACGTTAATTTCCAATTTAACACTTTTAATTGGTCTTTTATTTTGCCACGTTTTACTTTTATATCCTGTCTCGAGGCATTTTGTGTTTTATGTAACGCACTTTGAATCGCCTTGTTGTTGACATGTGCAATACAAATAAATCTGCCTTGCCTAAAGCTAAAAATAATAATAGGTTAAACTGATCAAATATAATACGATTTGAGTGCTTTTATAAAATATCTTTGAAGTAACTAACGGCAATATGACAGCCAATTAGAAACGCTGCGATTAAAATCAGCATCAGGAATTTATTTTTAAATAAGAATTGGGATGAACTTTTAGGTGTTTGGCTTTGTTCAGCATGGTGTCACTTTCAGCTGTTTGTGATTATTAAAGATGCAAAGTGTGTGTGTGTGTGTGTGTGTGTGTTTAGTGAGTGAGTGAGTGTGTGTCTTTTTTCCTTTTACCAGGCATCTTAATGACGACGCTGCTGAATCAGCAAAACAGTGTACAGAGTGAAGAGGATGAAAGATGGAGAGTCAGAGAGAGGAGGAGGAGGAGGAGGAGGGGGAAGGATGAGAGCAAATAAAGATGGAAAGTAGATAAAGATGAGAGGAGAAAAAAAAAGATGAAAAGATGAGAAAGGGATGACATGAAGTAAGAAACAAGGACAAATTTGACTTTTTTTTAAAGAAGGAAAGGATAAAATGAAAAGTGTGATTGAGTTTTGCCTGTTTTTTAATTAATTCGAGCTGTATTTTTGCTGCAAAATCACACCTTGTATGCTTGTGTGTGTGTGTGTGTGTGCATTTCCTTGAGTGTGTCCTGCATGCACAGTTGCACACACACTCCTCCCCTGTACGTGTGTGTGTGCGTACGCGTCAGTGTTTGTGCCAGGCTCATGCCAGTTTGTGTGTGTGTGTAAACAATAGAGTTGATTAGGCGTTGCGTGGCAGTGACAGCGCTGAGGGGAGATGATTAATGATTCTCTGTTTAATGTGATTAGTCCATTAATACCTCCTGTGATGGCTCAGACCGGCTAACACTGGGGAAAGGTCAGCACACACACATATACAGACACACAGACACACAGACACACAGACACACACACACACACACACACACACTGCTGTAATGGATCATTAAGGAGGTCAAAGAAAAGAGTGCTGCTGTAGTTTCCTGTTTGAGAGTCAATAGTATTTTCGGTGTAATGATTCTCTGTTTGATGTGATTTTTCCATTAATGCTGCTACACACACACACACACACACACACTTTAAAATGATATAACTGATGTCCGAGAGATGTGTGAAGACATTTTAGGATTTATTATATAATGAAGAATATTGTATCATCTACAGTTTGTAAGTATTTGCAGCCATTATGACGAAGGAGCTGAAGCTAAATGTGGAGACTGCAGTACCATTAATGTCCACAAGGTGCTGCTCCTAAACATTTCTGGCTGCATAGCGATCCACTGGGTAAGCCTGGTGGTAATCTTTATATTCCTTAAAGGTAAAGTCAGCGATTCTAATCCAATACATGTTTAAAAATAAAAAAAATGAATACAGTGAATATCTCCTCACAGGCTGCTTGCTGTACATTAAATCATATGTTCACACACACACACACACACACACACAGCGCTGGCTCTGTCAATGTGTGAGTGTGAACACAGTGGTTGGGAGCGAGCCTTCACAGCACTATTCCAGCCATGCAGTAGTGCTCAAGCACAAGGACATGGCAGTCTCCCATCTCCAGCACCTGGTGAATGATGGGGGGAGGGCTGGCGAACTGGAGAGAGAGAGAGAGAGAGAGAGAGAGAGAGAGAGAGAGGCTGCGGCCAATTCATATAGAAAGTGTTTTCTCACGGTACTGTTATCAATCCATACTTGACAGTCTAACGGAGGCCCCCCTCCATGTGAAGCACACTCTAAAGCAAGCAGCTGTTTAAATCACACAAATATCCTGCTGTACACGTGTTCTCATCTTGTTAGACATATCAATTAATCAGTAAATGCAAACGCTGTCGGTTTCTTCCTGTGGAGGAGCTTCCGGCTTCCTATATAAGCCAATCGAACCCTCTTCCTTGTCTTTCGCTATCGTCCTCTGCGTCCCCATGCCTCGCCCTCACAATCTCGCTCTCTTCCTGTTTTTCCCATCTCATCTCATGTACGATACTAAAAGGGGGTTGGTCGCTACCCAGGTGCTGCAGCGTATCCTCCACGTAATCATCCAAGCAAGAAGACAAAAATTGATTATATCTATGTTGATGGTGTGGTCCTTTTCCTTGAGAGATTTCTGCTCTCTGTCAGTCTGGTGAAGTTTGTCCGGAGCGGCAGCTAACAGATGGCTGCTTCTGTGGATGGAGACGCTGAACATTGGGAGGCTGCAGAGAGGAACAGAGGTGACTCTACTGCCATATGTCTCTTTTGTGGTTGTTGCCTTGACAATGCGTGTCCATGAATTTGGGGGTCGGAGCTTTTGAAGGAGCATGAAAGGTGTGCAGATCAGATATAGTCAATATGTCTCTAAAATAACTGACTCCATCTTTAATCTGGGCTCGGACTACAGGAGTTTAGGGTCAATTAAACCCAAAATCTGGTCTGGTACCCAATGCTCTCAGACTCATCAGGTCCACCTTGATCATTTCAAACATTTTTAATATTTAGGAGTTCAAATCTGGATGATTACATCACTATTTTTTCTGAGCGGGATCTCAACAGCCAATGAGAGAGAGCTGCCATTGTTGCCAAGCAACAGTAAACTAATTCAATCCCTTGAGGCCAACGTTAGCTAGCATACTACTGTTGACAGATACTAAAACTGACAGTTACAATCACACCTCCAGATAACACGTGTTGACCACATCTCCTAAACCATAGTTTCACCCAGACTCATTCAGCCATCTGCTTTTATGTCTTTTTTTCTCTCTTTTATTCTGTACATCTGCTTTCCTCCGTTAGGATTACGTGAGATCAGGTGAGATGGTGCATTGCTCCCTTTGGCACAATAATCTTAATAATATTCTGTAGTGTGTAGTAGTGCATTATTATTTTCAAATCGTGTATTGTGTGCATGTTTGAGATTAGAGAGAAGAACGTCCGTGAAGTTGGAAATCCGCAGACTTCTTCCAGGAGACATTACGGTCTCCTTACGACCATTTGTTGTAAGGTGTGTCAAGGTGGTGATAAAAAAAAATTATATAATCAGAAGAAATTGCACCCCTTTGTTTCATTAACCATAGCCAGACAATACATTTCCTCATTGTATTTCCTATCATGCTTTAAGTTTGTTTCATTGGTCTTTCTAACAATCTAAAATATTTGACTGGGGTTTTCTGCCCATATTTTAAGCTGAATGTATCTACTAATGTACTCAATGCTAATTTCATCATTGAATACATTTATCCATGAGCTGGGGAAGGTTAAAAAACAAGTTCTCCCATCAGTTTCAGAAACAATAATTTAACGATAATTACATTTTGGGGTGTGTCTGTGTTTGAATGGTCTTTTTCAGGGGGTTTTCTGCCCATGTTTTAAGCAGAATGTATCTACTAATGAACTCAATGCTAATTTTGGGGCGTCACTGTGTTTGATTGACAGTAGCTGGCAGGTTACCAGGGTTACACCATATGGTATGGAGAAAAGTAAAAAAAAAAACCTGCTGTAACTATGAATTATGGGCAGACGTGTAGATGCTAACGGATTTCTTGAAAAGCAATGACCAAACCAGCATCTACCAGGTCCAAAGTGACATTTGCAGATATGTTTACTTGCAGCAGCTAATTAGCTATGTAGCCTGCTAATTCATGCTAGTACCATTTTCTCTTGAATGTTTATTTGGCGGCTTGTTCAATAAACTAACCTGCAGGACTACATGTGTGTTCTTGTTTGTTAGAGAAGTTTGATATGAAGACGACTTTAGCAGGAAAGCTAATGTGGTTTGTGTTGTGTAGCAGGATGCTGTCAGGCTCAGTGTGACCTTGGATAGCGCTCCACGTTTTAGTTTAGTTAATTTATTCGAACATTTTAAAATAACACAATAAAATATATAGGTGGTAACATAATAGCAATGACAGCAAACTAGCACATCCTATCTTAAGTTTCTGTTGTGTTTTAGTTACTCTTATTTTGAAAGAGTTTCTCCTTGAGTGTGGTTATTTTTACTTCCTGTGTTTTCTCGCCTGAGTTGATTTCTTCATGTGTTTCACCTGCGTCTTCTTTTACCCCCCTGTGTTGTGTTTGTAATCATCCCTTGTGTATATAAGTTTTGGTTCTATGTTCGATCATCCATCCCCCCCCCCCCTGTACGCAAGCCTTTATTAAACACATTTTCTTTAGCCTCACTCAGCCTCTTTTTGTGTTCTCAGCATTTGGGTTCAAGAGGGATAAACAAGAAATTAACCATTCAGTGTTCGAAAGGGTGTAGGATGATGTTACTTTTGTTAATTAGGATTACAGCACATGATGTAACCATATTTAATCAAAAATAGTGTGAAACTAGATGGCATCCTCATGAATCAAACAATTAAAAAATATAAATTTCTTCCTTTTGGTCTCGACTGATGTAGAGAGCAGATATGTATGCAGTAGTAAAATAAAACAAAAAGCCAATTGAATTTTATCTGGACAATTGGAACAAGTGGCTGTAGTGCCCAAACCAAAGTAGACCTGGTGGATTATGTGCGTGATGTTTCCAGCAGTCCTTTGAAGTTTGCAGATTTAGTTGTTTAGTTTGGAGGACAGTTGCTTACCTGCTGTGTGACTTACAATCCTAAAATTTTATTTGAGTGTTTGTTGCCTTTGTTCAGCTCAAGCCGGTTGGAGCATTTGTTAAAAGAGTTCACATTCTTCCGTGAACGCCCAGGTGAAATTCCAGGTTTCAGTCAACCCTAACGTACGAGTGTGTGTGTGTGTGTGTGAGAGAGAGAGAGAGACAGAGAGAGAGACAGAGAGAGAGAGAGAGAGAGAGAGAGAGAGAGAGTGAGAGAGAGAGAGAGAAAGAGAATACCCCTCGAAAATCAAATGTTGTTTCTTCTGTTTGGCAGGTGGAAGGAGGAAACACTGCTGCCGTGCCAGTTTCCCTCCATGGAGATCAGTGTTTTTATCACCAGAGACAAAGAGCCAGGAGAGAAAGAAAAAAATTCACCAGTGGTTCAAACAAATATGATTTGTAGATATTATTTGCGTCAGTGCATTTTTATGTTGCGGTTGTGTGAGTATGTGTTCAAATATTTGTGTTTATTTTTGATTATGAAGTTAAAACATGATTTCTGACTGTTAAACTGATCAATAGTTAACAATGTATTAGTGTTTTATATTTTAAATTCAAGTGTGTATGTGTGTGTGTGTGTGTGTGTGTTAATCTAACCAGTATAGTTAATATGTTGTTCTCATACTCTATTAGCCAGTGTTGACAGCTGATGATTGATCTTCTCATCATTTCTCCCTCCCTACACCCCACGGTGACTGTTTATATTTGTGTGTGTGTGTGTGTGAAAGAAAATCTGTAAGTTTTATGTGTGTTCAAACCTCAAACCTCACTTTGTGTCCACATGTACAGAGCTTTTTTTTTTTCTTCCTATCTTCATCCAAGAGCGTGGTATATCAATTTGAGAGCGTGATTTATTGATTTCACGTTCAGATTTTGTCATTTTTTCCCTCAAATAGCTCCTGCTTGTACTCAGATTTACTCCGTTTCTGCTCAAACTGTGTGCTTGAACTCAGATATATGATTTCTTTCTCCATCTTCAGCTCCTCTCTTCACATTCAGGCTGTTTCTATGCTGCTCAACAATCCTCGAATCCTTTCATAATATTTACTTCTTAGAGCGTCCCATACGGGTGTTAACTCTATAATAAGGTTCATCCACTTCTTCTCCTTTATAAAATATGCTTCTATTGCTTTCTTGGTCTAAAAAGACAGTCAGTCAATCTCCATATTACAGCTCTATAATACAACAGCAGCCGTATAGCACCCATTGTCGTGCTAGAGGAGAAAACGTCACCTTCATCACTCAGTCACTCAGGAGCGGGGAGTCTAGTGGATCTCTGGGCGATATTAACCACTTAAGTCAAGGACCTCAAGGTTTTTATGTTAATGGTGTTATGACTTCCTTCAGATTGAATTGATAAGGTCATATTTGCAACACAAGAATACATGATGCATGATGATATATTTGTCTTGCCAAGTGTTGTACATTATGTGAACGTTGTTGGGAGGCATAGGGCTACGTTCCTTATTTTAATCTGGATTTTGTAGCTCCATACAGATTTACCTGAAATTGGGTGCATTGAGGTTATGCGACTCCTCTCATTGACACTAATATTATCTCTTAAGATTATATTTAATAACACATTTTGAAGCCCAAGGTAAAAAAAAAAGGTTGTATTTCAATTAATGGAACATCTGTAATAAGGACCTAAACACATGTAGCTTAGTTTAAGGTTTTTCTTTCTCATATTTCTTTGTTGATGAAGCCTCTAATGGTCAAATAAGAGGTGATGTGAAATTAGTATGTATATAGGCCCGTGTGTGTGTGTGTGGGTTAGATTTTCTGTATAAATAACCTAAATGTTTGTTATTGGTAGCAGAATATTTCAATTTATCACTTAATCTTGTTATTATTTCATTATGTAATATTTATGGCATCTATGTTTGTTCATTCTTTCCTTTCCTCCCATTTTTCTATGTATTTCAAAGCATTTAATGTGTGATTGTGAAACTCATTCATCTTCTTTGCTTCTCTTTTTTTTCCTTCCACCTTGACTGGCTTAAAAAAAATAAAAGAGGGGTTAAAGGGTAAAAAAAAAAAAATCAGTTTCAATCTGTCTATTAAAAAACCAGACAGTTTATTAGATTGGATGTGACGCTCCTTTCTGCAGACTTATTTGATTCGAGCTCAGACAGGCATATTTTTGACTTTAAAATCATACCTGCTTGCAGGTTTAACCTTCCAGCCCTGCTGTGTTTTATTGAGCTTACCTTCAGCGAGGCCTTGCAGGGTCTTGGGACAACCTTGGCAGCCTAACACAGCCAATAACTCACCGCAGCACTTCAACAATGCTGTTAGGACTCAATTATTTCCTACCTTTGTTGCATCCCAACCCGGACTCTGAGCAACCTCTGCGCCTCAGAGTCGTTGCCACATGAACCCGTCCAAGTTTCATAGCCGTAAAAACGTCACTTCTTCTCTCGCCTCTTTTACATTCGAGGGCTTCAAACCCCCCCTTCATCAAAGCAGATCAATCACCAAAGAGCCTGACTGGGAAAATTAAAGCGGAAATGCATCTCTCGCGGCGGCTTTTCAAGTTGGCAACGGGCAAAGTTTTTTTTCTTTTTTTTTAAGGGCTAACGAAGCTGTTATCTATATGAGAAAAAGTTAAGCTATACGTTGAAATGCATATCTGAAGCGATCACAATTTCAAAGAGTCACTGGCGCTTATCCAATCACACAGCAGTCAGTCTCTCTCTCTCCCCTCCTCCTCCCTTCTCTCTCTCCTTCTTCTTTTTTCCCTCATTTTATCTATACCTCTCACACGTTCCCTCGATCCCGCTCCCCTCTTCTTCTCTGTTTCTGCTCCTTTTCTCAGAATTAGATCCATGTTTTGCTATCACTCCCCTTCAAATCTCCCCCCCACCACCCTCCTCCCTCCTTCTCTCTTTATCTCCGTTAAAGAGTGTTGATCCCTTCCTCGCTCTAGAAACCTCGGCGTCATTCCCACACACACACACACACACACACACACACACGCATTTTAATTAATACATAGATTTAAATTGCGATGCCTGTGTGGTGAAGTGATATACACCCCCGCTAGTTAAAAGTCTTTTTTATTGCTTAATCAATGTTGAAATTAATATGATTTAACTCCCGACCCCTCGTTACACATAGACACCCGCACCACACACATGCACACACACATACACACTCACATATACACGTACACATGTCTGCTGGGTTATTAATTATAACACTAATTAACCTAGGACTAATGATTTGGCCTCTGAGTGTGTGTGTGTGTGTGTACGTGTGTTAATGTGTGTGTGTGTGTGTGTGAGAGTGAGAGAGAGACGGAGAAATTATGTGAGCTTGCATTTAAGTGATTGTGTGTGTTCGTGTAAATATATGTTAATTTGATTCCCAGATATGATGGATTATAGGGGCTTACGATAACGACAGTGAAACTTCTCTTCAAAGCTCCGGGTTCGCCGCCGTAATGCTGTTTGGCACTCGGATCAATAACGTTTTTTCCGAGTCAAATTTAAAAAAAACCCTAGCCTTCGTCCAAATGCTTCCACTCTTCCCGTGCCATTTTTCCCTCCGTCCCCTGTTTTTGAGGAAAAAATGAAAACTGCTGCACCACCTGGGGACCCCAAAACCCGCCGTTCCCGCTCCCTCTCACACCAAAAAACAACAACAATGACGAGCTTTGGTTTTGATTTAATTGATTGAAGGTAATTTTTTCTCTCTTTTGATTTTTTTTTTTTGTTTAATGTTCACTTCACATGCTTGACTCTTTTTCCTTGGCACACACTCCTGTTTTTTTTTTTTTCTCTCCTTACTTGCAAGTTAAGAGGTCGAGTGTTGCGTTCAAGTGCATTTCAAATAGTAGATTCTTCAAACGGTTTGTCATTCAAGTACTCAGCTTTGGACATTTTTTTTTCTCCAGAGTTTGTGAAGTCTTTCCCAGCTCGTATTTGAACCAAAAACACTCCGTAAGCTCTGATAAGGTTTATTTTTTTCTACCTGAATCACACATACAGACTCTAAATGTGTTAAGCTATTACACTGATATGTTAGTATTTAAGCCAACAAATGCTGTGTTCAACCTGTGCTGATAAATGACACAGAAGGCCTTTAAATCCAATGAAATAATACACACATCTTCAAAGTTTAAATGCTGTTTCTAAGCTGATTTCTTAGATTTATTTTTGGGTATAATCCTTACTGTATTTACCATGTTAACATTTGCCAATTAACCCTTTATGATTCAATTCATCCTCCGAGGACCGAGTGTGTGTTAATTCCCAGAAACTGCCGAAAGATGCCAGAATCTTTTAAAGGAAAGCAAAAAAAACCTCTTCAAGTCACCGCATCTTTCTTTCTAGTTATGACTTTCCTGATACTTTGCTTCACACTTATGTACCTCTACTTCTTTTAAAAATGTATTTTACTTTATTATGTGTTCCATTTTTTTTTTACTTTCATTTTTATTTCACTATTATAAGACTTTGAAATGCATTCCTAGTATGAAAGGTGCCATATCAATAATGTTTATTATTATCATTATTAGGGCCCGAGTGCCGACCAGCCCGAAGCCCTATTGCAGGGATGTCAAACATGTGGCCCGTGGGCCAGAACCGGCCCGCCGAGGGGTCCATTCCGGCCCTCCTTCCTTCCTTCTTCTCATCCCTCCTTCCTTCCTTCTGTCCTTCCTGTCTTCCTTTCGTTCTTTTATCCTTCTTTCCATCTGTCCTTACTTCCTTTCTTCTGTCCTTCCTCCCTTTCTTCCATCCATCATATCTTTCTTCCCTCCCTCCCTCCTTCCATCCATCTTTCTTTCCTGTCTCCTTTTCGTTCCTTCTTTCCTTTTTTCATCCCTCCTTCCTTCCATCTTTTTAATGGTCCGGCCCACATGAGATCAAATTGGGCCCTTGAATGAAAATGAGTTTGACACGCCTGCCCTATTGTATCTGTAAACCGACATGCAGGGGGTGGCGAGGGCCCGTTCATCGCTGCTTGCAGCTTTAATTATTATTATTAATATTAATGCAACACTGTGTTCATTTTCACTTTCTCAGCCTTAGTCATAACCTTTTACCTTTACAACACTGCTGTTTGCGATCCACCGCCATGTACACAAACCAGAAACGCTGCAACTACCACCTAGTCGCCTTGGTGATGTCACGGTCAAGGTCCTGTGGGTCTTATCTGGGTCCTACTCTGTGATGGAGACACAACGGCCTAGAAGACCAAGGGAGAGGATCTTCCTGTAAAGTTTCCGCCTCCTAAATTTGACCAGGAACTCTCTTAGTGGATACGGGTCTATATAAAGGAGGTGAAGGTGAGAAGTCTTGGTTGGTTGCAATCTTCCACCTCACTGCTATTTAGCACTAAAATCTTCACTTTGCTTTAAATTAAATTAATTTGTCCCTCTGTCTTTGCCCTCCATCAAGTGTTCTCCCCGTCCTTCCTTTTACTACTTTTAATTACAGATACTGTATTCTACGCCATTGTTCCTTCCCTCCCAACTTCTTTTCATCCTTTCTTCCCCCCTTTTCTTTTTACCTTAATTTTTTCTTACCTCACTCCCTTTTCTTCTCCTCCCTCGTCTCCTCCACCCTTCGCCTTAAGAGGAGGACTATTGATTTTACACACCTAGTTGAAATTGCGTCAAATACTCCATTCACTCACCATCTCTCTCTCTCTCTCACACACACACACATACACACACACACACACACACACACAACAACACACACAGCAGTGCGGTGTGACAGCCAGGCTGACAATAGGTGGCTGTCACAGTGATTGATGGCACTGATTATATGTTAATAATGAAATAAACATTAAAAAACACATTCAATAAAGCTCCCCATTAATGAACCAACCACGCTATCTATCTATCTATCTATCTATCTATCTATCTATGAAGAAAGGAGGGATAAAAAGTGAGGCAGTGGGATGAAAGATAGTTGAGTGAGTAAGATACACAGTAAATAGGAAAAGAGAAATAAATAAATAAAGAGGAATAACAATACAGCATGCTACAGAACATCTATAGTAGCTATCAACAGATAAATAATAGATTAGACATATCAGGTTTTCTGTAAAAACTAATGAATCGCATTTTAACAGATTTAAAAACTAATACCAAAACAAAAATATAAATAAAAATCTGTAGAATATTAATTAAATGCTCATTCAGAATTAATTTCGAGGTATCTACTCACTTAAATTAATAAAAACTGCTTTCAATCTGCTCAAAAGCTCTGATCTGATTGGCTAATTTGCCTCAGGGTGGTGACAGTGCAGCAGATGGGATTTGCTAATGTTTAATTTTAAATATTGCCTGAAGAATAAAAAACTAACTAATCTTCCTGGTTTTGTATTATAGCCTGTTTAAATCTACTAACTAGCTTTAAATACAGCTGAGACAGATGGGAATGGGAGTAATTTGGGAGATATTTGGTCATAAATTTAAGTATTTTAAAGAAATTCTCAATGATGGTGCGACCACTTAAAGAATCATAAATATTAGTATTATTATTATTATTATGACAGCTTCATCTTGGACGTCCGTACCAATTCTCATGATAATACATCTAAAAGGTTGCTGACATGTTTTTTTAATTAAAAACCACAAATGTCAACTCCACAGTGGAGCTATAGGAAGGGATTTATAATTAATTTATTTGGATTTATTAACTGGAAATCACAAATGTCTATTTAAAATAATGTACTCATCCATGTAGTAGATATTTCACAGTATAAGGCAAAAATTATGACCTGCTGGTAGCATTAGATGACAACTAACAGGGATAACAAAGTCATTAAGATTAATCCTCTGGGGACCATGAATGCACAAAATTAGCATCAACACAAATTTGAGTCGAATACATTACCATTAAATTCTGTACGTGGCTCAAAGGAATCTGTATTGATGTATGAAAATGAGGGAACAATGATTTAACATTGATGATTGAATGGTTCAGATATTGGCGATATACCTATTAACATTTTTCCTTTACTAATCATTGCTATGTTGAGTTTATAGCAACTTCTATTGCATCTGGAGGAGACTCTTTTGGGCTAATGTTGGTTTGAAGTGGGTCAATTTTCGAGGGTCTTTGGGGGTTTGGTCAACCTAAAAAAGACGTCCAGGTCTGCCAAATTTCCCTGGCGGTTTGGGCAGTCCAATAGATGTCATCCCTTTCTGTCCTGAAGGTGTCCTATTCCCTTCTCGGGATTTGTCTGTTGGTGTCCCTGATGAGGTTGTTCAGTGTTTTGATGTTGTTTTGGACGTTTATGGGTAGATTCCTGGAGTAATTGATTAGTGGTGTAAAGATTTCGGCAAAGCATGTTGTGGAGATTGGTTTGGAGAAGGGTTGGGTTTCCCTGGTTGTGGTTATTAAGACCAAAGCATTGATTTAGGCTAATGAGTGACAGCTCACTCAGTACCTGACCCCGGAAGTTGTTGTTCAGTGCAGCAGGTTCATGGGCGGGTTTTAGCATTTTGGTGCACACCGACCAGAGGAAATTACCACACTTCAGGACCAATAAAAGTGTTAGTATTTATCAAAATGTTGGCTGTGCTTTACTAGAAGTGTGTTTGTATTAACCAGGTCCTCTGAAATGAGGCCAACGTGGAAGTAACTTAGAACTGCATTCTAGCAAAAGGCCACCAGGGGGCGACCGTCTCTATACAAGTCAATGGAGAATTCACCAACTTCTCACTTGATTTCTAACCTCAGTAAACGTTTTCAAAATGTGTTTATGGTCTCAATCGCTAGTTTAAAGCCTTCTTCAATGCAGTATGATGTTCATTTGTGACATTTTGGCCTCCCTGATTTTATATTTGATGATAAAGCAGGGTATGCATTAGGGCGCGCAAAGCAGAGAGCTGGGAGCGCAACCGCAAAGCCGCAAACTGTAAACAAAAGGACATGTTAAGAAAATAGCAAAAGACCAATAGTTTACTTGATTACACAGATCATTTGTTTGAGATGAATTTTTTTTTAGCTTGGATGATTTTTACTCTCTCAGATTTTTATTTTTGTTTGATGTTTAAAAGTTTTGCTTTGATCATTCTGACACAAATCTGATTCCATAGGTCTCGATGTCTGATTAATTACCAAACGACCAATAATCTGGCTGCAATTGACACGACGGCAATCTAATCTGATGGAAAACCAGGAAAAGAAGACAAACATATTTTGTGTTAATGTTTTTTAATGATTTAAAACAATGTACATGATTAATTTTGTTCTGTTGTATTTGACTTTAAGCATTTCCTCTGTTTATAGTATTTCTTTAAGCTGTGTGTGCTTTTTGTAAAATTCACTGTATGCATGTTTAAATAGTTATTGGTTGCTGTAATTATTCCTCCTGTCCATACTGGCTGTGAAGAGATCACTTTGTGGAGCAGATGCAAAGACAGAAGTGATAGAGGACAAAATCCTTGTTGTGTTATACAGTTCATCCAAAGCCAATATGAGGCTTCAGCAGGCGTTGCACCACTTTGAACATACACACAACACACACACACACACACACGACAGTGCAGGGGAGTTGACTTTTAACAGGGGGTCTAAAATAATGTTGAAAAGTTTGTTTGGAAAGAGAGAGAGAGAGCGAGTGAGAGAATGGGAGAGAGAGAGAAAGAAAGAGAGAGGATTTTTGGTAAAAACAGAAAGCAGGACACAACGGTAACCGACGGCAACCATCATCAATCAGAGTTTTGAAGACATCGCTGCTGGCAAAGACGACAGGAACAGGGAGAGAGAGGGAGAAGCGAAGGGGTGGTGGAGGAGGAGGAGGAGGGTTAGCATCAGGATGCAGGGTGTAAATGCTAAAAGAGAACGAGTTAAATATAAAAGAGAGAGAGGGAGAGATGGGATGGGATGTCTTTAGCCTGTTTTAGTGGAGATTGCAGGAAAAGGAGAGAGGAGGGGTGGGAAGAGAACGAGAGATGATGAGCGAGAGACGTAATGAGAGAAAGAGAGAGGGAGAGTTGTGTTTTTGGCCTCTTTAGCTGTTTTAAAAAGAGGAATTAGGACAATGGCTGGTCACCTTGAGACCTGCTCTCTCTCTCTCTCTTTTAATCTCTCTTTTTTATGTCTCTGTCTCTTTGTCTCTCTTTCTCTTCCTCCATTTCTCTCCCTTTTTTCTGTCTCTTAAGGCCCGTACACACTGTGCAATAACAGCAAATTTGCAGGTTCATTGCATGTCACGCTGTGTGAGATGGGTCTAATAAAATCTTGGTCACAATCTGTGTCGGACTGTACGGTATCCATTTTGAAGGATGTCTGATTTGTGCGATCAATAAGCTCAACGATGTAGATAGAGAGAAAGAAAAAGAAAGAAAAAAAACCCATACTGGTGTCCTTTGTTTGATGCTTCTCCAAGTAGTATTTTCTTCATCATAAATTTTTGTGTTTGTAAGATTTTTGTCACTTTATCGCACTCGATTTCATGACCTCTGAGCAGGTTTTCATGTTTCTAACTGTTGCTGACCGACGCTCAGCTCGTCTCTTGCACTCCTGGGGCTAGAAGTGTAAATGGTAGAGGTGCAAAGATTAAAGATTATGTATTGAAAAGCAGATACAAGAATCAGGCATTTGGCTACGTCGATAAACAACCACATATCCAAACCCAAACTCTGCACAAAATTCAGGAAAGAAAATCAATGCAGCTGTCAAAAACACCTCTCTATCACTCCCTAGACTGTACCTGTAGCCTGTGTGTGTGCTAGCATGCTACGCTATGTAATTACTACCACGTTTACATAGCGTCACGTTAACATTTACAGTCTTTAAACCAGGCGGGGAGTTCTGGTCCTCTGAAATGAAGCCAACGTGGAAGTAACTTAGAGCTGTATTCTATCAAAAGGCCACCAGGGGGAGACCGTCTCTATACAAGTCAATGGAGAATTCACCAACTTCTCACTTGATTTCTAACCTCAGTAAACGTTTTCAAAATGTGTTTATGGTCTCAATCGCTAGTTTAAAGCCTTCTTCAATGCAGTATGATGTTCATTTGGGAAATTTTGGCCTCCCTGATTTTATATGTGACGATAAAGCAGGGTATGCATTAGGGGCGTGGCTACGTCCTGATTGACAGGTTGATTGCCCAATGTCCTCAAGATCCAGCCCTCGTAACCTATGCCAACCTCCCCGCTCTGCCCATGACCCCGCCTCATGCCCATATAAGTAGAATCCGTGTTTTTATTTTTCCCAGCATGCACCTGAAATTTTCAAGATGGTGCTGCCTACATTCGAAACTATTGGCTTCGAACAGCAGTCCACAAGCCAATGGGTGACGTCATGGATGTTACGTCCATTTCTTTTATACAGTCTATGAGACTACCTGTTATTAGCTCAGGTACAAAACGTATTTACTGTTGCAAATTAATATAATCTCTAAAAGTCAGGCTTAAATTTAGGGATAGAAGGCCTGCATGTCTGATTAAGCCACTATTAATCTTTATTTAAAGATTTTGCAGTTTATTCACACTTCCTATAAATTATATTTTGCCAAATAACTAAATTGTAAGCTTACACCTTAGCATGAAAAGTAATTGGAAGAATTGATTGACTTCTGATATTACCATAATAAAGAGTATTTCAATGCCAGACTTAAATGTTTAGTAATTAAAATAGTTTGGTAACATTAGTACTGTTCGGTGAAGGTCTTATTTGATGGATGCTGTCTTTGATTAACCTGTTTGGAAAAGGACAGGCACTCTTAAAAATACATGTCAAGTGATTGGATGAACCATCTCTCTGTCGCCGTCTATCATGGGCTGTCGGGCTCGTCGGACGCTGATTGGTCTAAACCATTGATGGTTCAGTCACAAGCGCACAAGATGGATTCTGGTGTGCTCTCCGAAGCTTTAAATAAATGCTCGTATCTCACACCATCATCTAAAACTACTGCTTTGGATTAAAGACCAGAAATTTCATGATGTTTTATCAACTTTTATCTAGTAAATCCCAAAACTACACAGTGTAAAATGGCCTTTTACACCATTTCTGTATTCATGTCTCTATTAGTCTTTCGATCTTCCCTTTCTACCTTACCTCTCTTTTTATTCCTTAAGCTCTCCCAACTCTCTTTCGATGCCCCCCTCTCTCTTTTTCTTCCTTATCCACTCCATCCTTCCCATCTTCATTCTCTCCCCTTTTCATCCCCCTCAAAAACTCTCTCTTGCCGTCTCTCTCCACCATCCTCCTCTAAACTCTGTTCTTTCTGGATGAGCAGGTTTTATGAGCGGAGTGATAAAGAGAAGGGGGGATGAAGGGCAGAGAGGGAAGGAGAGGTGGAGGACAGACGGGGACGGAGGGAGAGAGAGAAGAGAAGAAAAAAAAAAGAAAGACAGAGATGGGGACAGAAAGAAGTGGAAACAGGAACGAGCTCGGGCTTTATTACACCAGACTGGATATTGCCCAAGAACATTTTTTATGGTATAAAATGTCTGTCTCACTTCTTTCTGTCTCAAGGTTTATTTCTGATCTGAAACTTTCAAGATGATTTGTAAAAAAAATAAAACCTCAGACTGCAGGAAAACATGAATTTTAAGGTTTTTACACTATATTTTGTCGTGTAGCTAACATACATGCTTTAAATATGACTTAATATGTTGTTAGTGGAATTATCTATGTTGTATTTTTACATTAAACACAAATAAATGCATAAAAAGATGTGAATGGCAGTTATTAGCCAGTGAGACCCCACCATTTAAAAAAAAATCATCATAAAGTACAATTTTAAGGAAACTGAAACTGAATAATGGGAATAAACCCTATTGTAAATGAAATACAATGGGAACATTTTTAGCCAATCTACTGAATTAAGTACCCAATAATTGAAGATACTTATTCACGTTGATGTAACAATCCTGTTTTTCAATTATTGCCTTATAGAAATCCGCCCACATTGCCCATAATAACCGAATACAACCAATTATATTTGAAATCATTGTAAGCTAAAGAGATGGGTAACATCAATATGGTCCACTTGACACAAATTAGTACAACAATCCAGTTGGCAGACACCATCATTGATATTGGATGATTCTGCAAAAGCCTGGATTACATTCAACAAACACATGTTTAACATCCAATCCCAACATTTCTAAACTGATTACTGTGCATGAGCAGCTGTAGAATGAGTAATGAGTAAAACATACTGTGGTTATGGGAAATGTGCTACGGTTAAAGGTATAATTAGGCAATAAAAACACTTTGCTAACGTTGGATTGTGACAGGTGGTGAACTAAACCTGAAGTCAAACTACAGAACTTCTTGATTTGGCTCTCAACTTTGGCACTGGACTTAAAATTTGCAGAATCGTCCACCGGGCTTTGCATTCTCAATTTTATCTCAATTTGTTAAGATTAGGGTTTAGGGTTAGCCCAGTTATTGTTGTTTAAACTTTGATGACTTGATCAATTTTAGTCAGTTTTGTCCATTGAGCTACGTCATATTTTGTGTTGCATGAATGAATCTACAAATAAATTTGATTATTTAAACTATGCAATGTATAATTCACAAACTTTTTTTTGGGGCGTTTCTAAGCCATGCCGCTGTACGTATTTCGCTATGAATACCATCGGTAATCACTAAATCAGATCAACAATTCATCAATCCTTTATGCTACATACAAAACTAGCATCAGTCCCACCAACCTCTGCAGTACTATGTGTTTAACCTTCCTGTTATCCTTGAGTCAGGAAAGGAAGGGGAAAAAAGGAATGAAAGGAGGGAGAGAGGAAGGAAGGAGGGAGGGAGGGAGGAAGGAAGGGAAGGAGGGAGGAAGGAAGGAAGGAAGGAAGGAGGGAGGAAACAAGTGTGGAAGGAAGGAAGGAAAGGAGAGAAGAAAGGAGGAAGAAGGAAGGAAAGGAGGTAGGGAGGAAGAAGGAAGGAAAAGAGGTAGGGAGGAAGGAAATAAGGAAGGATAGAAGGAAGGAAACAGACAGGGTCAATTTGACCCAGGAGGACGACACAAAGGTTAATGTAAGTTAGGAATTGTCCGCAAGCTAATTTGCATGTTAGCAGAGTCTTGTTAAATGGGACCATTGTTCAGACTCCATTTATCTCTGCCAGGTTTGGTATAAAAGTAGCAGAAACAATAACCTAATAACGGATGAAAAAGCAGTGCAGTTATCTGGAAATAATGCACACCCTCTGACCAATCGCAATCCAGTATTCTCTGTGGATATAATTAACTAATCATCATGTAAATGTGATATTTCTCATATTTCACTGTAAAGAACAAAATAATTATAACATTTCTGTTGCTTTTTTTCACTATCGATAAAACTATTTTCCACCTCACGTGAGCATTAAACAAGAGGAGACTTGTATTGGAGTATTTGGTGTGTCTATTGAGTTGTAATTTAGCTGATGATTGTTAAAAAAAAAGAAAGAAAAAAAAAGCTCCTTGTATGGAAACAAAGCGTCTCTGTCACTCTGTCCAGCCTCGAGACGCTCGATCTGCAGTTTGACACTTGGTAATTGTGTTATTGAATTAGATTATTAAAGAACACAACTTGCACCGCCGTCGTCAACATCATAGCTGGAGGTACCGAGGATGATGGGAAAAGACACACACACACACACACGTCAGTTCAGAATTACTGTATATCATCACAAACACAAACTTGCTTACATGCACGCAATGTCATCTGCTGCCCGCACACACACTGTAATGAAAGCTGGGGGCTATTGAGTGTGAGATGGATGGTTTGACTTTAAGCTTGTATAAATAAAAGCTAAATAAATCCTGATAGCCTCTAGTGATGTGATGTGTGTGTGTGTGTGTGTGTGTGTGTACAGAAACACTTTGGACGACAATGTGTGTGTGGTGTGTGTGTGTGTGTGTGTGTGTGTGTGAGACAATACTTTGAAAAGACACGCACTCTCACATAGCCTGCGGCTCTTTCTCATTCATGTTTTTGTCCCAAAGTAGAATAAAAAAAAAAAGAAAATTATAAAAGCCTGCAGACCAATGTCACCTAACACTTGAGTCTAAAATATTCCCCCTCTCTTTTCTCTATATTTTAGTAATTTTTCTTCACTGCAACAATTGTTAATCCACCTATTTTTTTTATTGTCTTTCTATACTGTTTTACTCTCTTTTTTTACACTTCAAATGGAAATGGGTGTTTTGCTGATAAAAATCATCTTTCACCAAGCAGCAATTACTTTGGTTTGAGAGTGATGACAATGTGGAAATACCTTAAAAGGTATAGTTAGCGATGTGGGGGAAAAACGAGGAGAAAAGTTGATGATATTTGAGTGAAAACCAAAACAACCCCCCCCCCCCTCCCTCCCGTGCTCCTTCTGAGGCTCCACCCCCGAAGTTCATGGCTGCGCATTGTCATGGTAACGGACGTAACCACTGCGCCAGCTGACCAACATGGCGGAGTCTGAAGCGTCTTCTGCGGGCCGGTAAGTTAGCTTTAGTTTGATAGCAGCATTTATTTCTCTGATAGTAATTGAAAGCAATGAGCAAACACCAGATACATAGCGACCACCTACACAGCAGCTACAGTATGTTGTAGGCTACGTTAGCACGCTGCTAACGTTAGCTGCGAAGCTAACGTGCAGAGCGTCAAACAGCTGTAGTAACAAGTCTGCTACTTTACAGCTAACACCACAACAACAACAACATATCCTGACTAACTAGACAGTGAGCTGAATGTCAGCAGGTAACGTTACAGTTTATGTGAAGCAGCGCTGATGTTACTCACCTGTCCGGCAGATTAGCGTCCACCTTCACTCTCTGTTTCTCCTTCGGGTCTCTGTATATCCCTCCGCGCCGTGTCTCCGTCAGTCCCTCCGCTGTTATAAAACCACACCGATGTGTCCGCGAGTCCTTGTCTGGTTAAAGTCCTACTTCTATATTAAATGGATGTTTCTTGGTCACCTCTCCATCTCCGCCCCCCCCCCCCCCTCCCATTGTATTGTTGTGGTGGCTCACTCGAGCCACACATTTATCTTCTGAATCTCAGAGCCCAGACTGTGTATTGAGACCGGACTTTTTTTCAGCGCAGTCAGCATCCTGTTGCTCTGACATGACCCCCATCTACACCTGCTTCTGTTGTGTTTTCTGGCTGCTGGACAGTGAAAGCTACCACCCAATGCACAAAAATATGCTTTACTCAACCACTTAAACCTAACCCGACCTGCAAACTGCCAACTTTTACTAATCGTTTACTAAACACCGGAAGAATCAATGAGCTTTGGCCAGGGAGCAACACCTTGCAGTTTTGTTGTAAATGTGTACTAACAGAAAAAAATGAATGGTTAATCTATATTCTGTTATTGCCCTGTAGCTTGTTTTCTGCTCCTTTGTTCAGTAAAAAATGTGTTTTTAGCTTATGAGTGATTGGTTGGATTCCAGGTGACAGTAGTGAGAACAGGTGATGGGAGGGATGTGTGTCCTTAACCATGTGGCAACGAGATCTGTAGATGTCCTACTATGTCCTATGTTCTACTTGGAAAGTACAGTTTCTGTTGTGGTAGATGCTGGTTGTTTGTTGACATTAGTGGGAGAGAAGCAAGATATTCGGGAGTATGACAAAATGTCATATCTGTTGCGGAAAATCCGACCTGGGTCTTTCACATAGAAATCAGTCCAGCTGCTGATATACCCAACCAACAATGTCGGGGAAGGTGAATGAATAAAAAAGATTAATAAATGTCAATTGTTTCATAATAAGTCAGTTGACATTGTTGCTCTCCCTGGCTGTTCAAGGTTAAAAGTAAAAGTAAGCAAGTAAGCTCTGGTGTGGACAGTCTCAGCAGATGTTAAAAGATATTCATTATTTATTCAGTAGAAACACCAAATATATGTTGTTTGCCTTTCATGCTCTTGTGTGTATTTAAGCACATCCATAACATCAGTAAAATATACTTTAGGAGCCATTTTTCCCACTGTTTGTGAGACAGAGGCTGAAACATTCACAATGACGTTACGATAACAATCATTATAATGGAGCTTGCAGAATCATCAGCTGACTTGATACAAATCATTTCTAATCAAAAACAGGATGAAGTATTTGACTAAAATGGAGAAAATCACTTGTTGACTCATAGCCAGCTACAGCAGAAAGCATTCATGTATTATGTAATTTTGAGAAATGCAGTTCAGTTTTAGCTTCATCAACTAAAATAAAGCAAAGATAAAGTTGTTTCTTAATCCACAACAAACCCACTCACTCCATTTATACATCATTATCAAACTTTACTGTTACCTCCTTTTAGTTCAGTTAGAGCCCAGGTAACTTTCCTGGAACATACATCATTGTCAAGTGACACTGTACATCCTGCAGCCACCCTGGGAGTTTCTGTTCATTGATAAATGACATTATTTCCCCTCCCTGCTGTCGCTCATGTGGTTTTCAGAAAGCAAAGACTGATAAACACAGATGACGGTAGGAGGAACGGATGTTGGAAAAGCGACAGCAAAAACAAAGATTTTTTAACATTAAGTCCTGTCATTTTCGTTAAAACACTAAATTGCTCCAATGAAGTAGCAAGTATCAGAAGTATCAAGACTAGAGCTGGGTATCGCTTCTTGATACCTTTAAGATATTAACCTAAATAAAGAAGTACCGAAGCGGCTCCCATCAAATGATACCTGAAATCGATCTTTTTTGCACCCAGAGCTAGAAAATTTGAGTATTTGTACGGACTTGCTTACAGCCAATCAAACCAAGCGTTTTTCTATGTAATGCGACATGTGATTGGTCCACTGCCACAGCCGCTACGACCCGTCTGTGGTGGTGAAGTCGTGGTGAATTTGAGTTAGCATGCTTAGCAGTTCAGCAGCCAAGATGCCTCCTAAACGCTCTAAAGTGTGTCTAACACTACAAGCCTGTTACACCAGATAAGACAAGAGCACTAAATGTGTAATTGGTATCGAATTAAGTACTCAGTTGGAATCTGTATAATTTTAAGGGTACTTGGACTGGTGCTGGTATCTTAATTAGTCCTCTTATTTACTTGTTGACTGTTAAAAGTAAATCATAATTCTTTGGTTACTCTGAAGTCAGTGTTATAATCTAACTTTACACTAAACAGATCAAATGAAATGATGAAAATGTGCTAGCTAGTCATGGTCTAAGAAGCTTTGGACACCTCACAGTCTTGTTTTTGGCTTTAGCAGGATCATGTTAACCTCATCACCTGTCCAAATGACACCTTTGCTATGCTGTAACCTGAATGCTAACGTCAACATGCTAACATTTACGAACTTGTAGTTAACTCTTATCTTGTATCTCGCAGTCTCACACTGTCCATCACTGTTGATGATGATGAAGACACAGAACGTACTGTTATAACGCAAGCTTCTTCAGACCTCCTTAACTATCTAGGTTTTCATCCAAAATACCAACATTTTTACTAAATTTCCAGAATATCTCCAAAGAAAATTCAAATTAATGTGTGTTTCCATTCACTGCTGTTTCGTCAATATTTGGAGGTTACTCATGGAGATGAACAGCTGCTGGTGCTAGTTTTTTTTTCCCCAGTTGGTTCCATTAAACTATTTCATAAACAGGCACAACGAGATCACATCATTATTACAGCTGCAGTCAAACCTCAAAGTTAAAAATAACTTAGAAAACATGATGGAAATATGACAGTTATGTTAGTTTAGTGTATTTATTTGGGGAGTGTTACAGTCCCCTCATCGCTCCACAAAGACCTGACCTGTTTTCTTCTCGCTATTTTTCATTTCTTCAGTGAAGCAGAAAAGTGGTCACTAAATCTGTTTTCATTGCACTTTTTTCACTTTTGCTTTTATCAATGTGCCAACATTTCCACTTCACCCAAGCATAAGAACTTCTGTGATACTTAGAGATTACGTACTTAGTGGTCTCATGCACAATTGTAATTTCCTCTACAAGTGTTCAGACTACATTATTTTTTACACATGAATACAATTAATCAATCAATCATGTGCTTAGATTTGGGTTTAGCTTATACAAGCCTGTTTCTACCAATATCAAGGTTTGTTGCTGAGTTATTATTACATCATTGAGACATGAACATTATTTATAAGGTGTATTGGCCACAGCTTGTCCAATCAATTTGTTTGTTACTGTCAAGTGGGCTCAAACGTCATAGTGAAAGATAGATTCAGGAGTTGAATGACAAATAAAACAAATAGACATTTTTGAGATGATTTAAAGATGAGTTTGGCATGAAAACTCTTAAGTTATGTCGCCCAAATCTACAAACTAAATGAAGGACAGGATCTCAGGTGAGGTTTGAAAACCTGACAGAAGCTTGGTACAGAGCAGCACATCTAGAAATTCAGTGTGAAAGTCTTTGATATGTTACTTTTAAATATTTGTTTTGGCTTCAGATTCATAGTTAAGTCGTCTATCAATCAAATTAAATGTAGAAATAAGAGAAAAGGCCATGACACGGAAGTCCAATTTCACGCAAATTCAGCAAATGCGTATTCAGTAAACATGCTCTTTACAGAAAGAATAGAATAGAATATTCAATGAGATGTGGAGAGCTACTCCAGTTCATTACAAGCATAAAAAACACAATCAATGCATCAACTCAATAAATACATAAATAAATACAAAATAGCCTACCACAAAAACAACAATTTGTAATCCATGACGTTAAAGTGTCACCATTAAAATTGCACTTGGTGTTATTGCAGTTCAGTATGAAAGAGAAAAGAGAGACAGAGAGCGAGTATACATCCCTATCAAAGCTACAACTAAATCTACACCTCTGCAGTCAGTAATCATCTTTTAGTCGATGATGGAAAAGCAAATAAAGTCTGTGCTTAGTTTTTAGTTTTGAGTGACTTCCTGAGTACTTTATTTCTTTGTATCATCCTTTATTTTTGTCTCACATTAGAAGTTTTGAGATAGTTTCAAACTGTTATACTTTTATGTGCTTTCAAACGTATGTGAATCAGTCAGTAGGGCCACCGTCCATCAGATAACTTTCTATTCGTTCTTTTACCTCAAAGACAAAAAACAGTACCAACACAAAAACTCGGACATGCGACAGATCAAGTTATTTAAAAGGTTTTTTTAAAAAAAGAAGCAAAATGGTCTTCTGTGTCGAACATCGGGCTCTTCCTCTCCGGGGGGATGAAGAGCATTTTTACAGACAAGTTTTTCCACTTTTATCCTCTCCCTCTCTTGTCACCTCTTCCCTCTGTCCTTTTTACTTCTTCACATATCCGATTCATCTATCTCTCTCGAATTTGCTCCTCTTCCTCTTTTTCTCGCTCTCGCATCCCAAAGTCCAACTCCCAAGTTCATATCTGTCATTATAACCCCGCTGAGAGATATTCACCTCCACTAAGACCTCATCGCTCTCTGTCTCCCCCTTCGTCTTTCTCTCCGAGTCCAGGTTCAGTTTGATCATTATTAGCCCTGAGAGACAAATTATTGCCCTCGTGTCTTTTGCGGACTCTCCTCCCTCCATCTCTTAATCCTTTTTTTTCCAAGTCTTTCTTTCAACTCTTTGTGCCACCGTTTTCTTTTTGCCACCTTCTTTGTTTCACCTTCTCACATCTCCTTGACCTCCTTTCTCCTTCACCTGTCTCCTCTCCAGCAAAGAAAGATGCTCTTATCATTGAGTAGAAAGGTAGGACACAAATAATGACACAGTTTCTCCAATAGTTTGTCTATAAAATATCAGAAAATAGTGATAGAATTTCGTAAATCTAATGGCGACATCTTGTTCTACCTTGTTTATCCAAAGATATTCAGTTCACTTACATGTATGACACAGAAAAGCCTCAAATCTTCACATTTGAGAGGCTGCAAACAACAAATGCTTTGCCTAAAAAGACTAAAACAATCAATATCATAATAGTAGCGGATACATTTTTAATCTTTAATCCTTGCAGCTCCGTAAAAGACAGCAATATGTTCACTTGAACCAAGTTTTGCAGCCTTTAAAGGGAACATATTCTGCTCATTTGTAGTCTAAATTTACATTCTTGGGCTCTACTAGAATATCTTTTGAGTTATTTAAGATAAAAAACTCCTTATTTATTTTATAGTGTCCCTTTAAGGAGTCGCTCAGTTCAGCCTCTGTCTCAAACAAGCCGTTTTAGCTCCTGTTTCTTCAAGGTCCTCAAATATAGAAGTGGACAATGCCAACAACAACAACACATGGAAGAACCTTAGCAACAACCTTAGCAACCAAGGTTACAGGACAATCAGAGGTTAAAGTGAGTGGAAGTTTCTGGCACAACTTCACTTACTTCCAAGGTGCATGGAGAAAGAAAGTCAGAGCTCCAGCAACACTTGTAGTACACAGGCGGGGAGTTCTGGTCCTCTGGTTTGAAGCCAACGCGGAAGTAACTTAGAACTGCATTCTATCAAAAGGCCACCAGGGGGCGACCGTTTTGGTGTCAAAAGGACTTCCGTCTCTATACAAGTCAATGGAGAATTCACCAACTTCTCGCTTGATTTCTAACCTCAGTAAACGTTTTCAAAATGTGTTTATGGTCTCAATCGCTAGTTTAAAGCCTTCTTCAATGCAGTATGATGTTCATTTGGGAAATTTTGGCCTCCCCGATTTTATATTTGACGATAAAGCAGGGTATGCATTAGGGCGTGGCTACGTCGTGATTGACAGGTTGATTGCCCAATGTAATCGAGATCCAGCCCTGGCAACCATAGCAACCTCCCCGCTCCGCCTCATGTCCATATAAGTAGAATCCGTGTTTTTATTTTTCCCAGCATGCACCTGAAATTTTCAAGATGGCGCTGCCTAGATTCGAAACTATTAGCTTCCGAGCAGCAGTCCACAAACCAATGGCCTTCATCATGGGGTCAGGGGTCAAGGCCACTAGCTGAAACATGTGGCTCTGTTAAGTCTGATTTTAAAGTAGAATAAAATGTTGCAAATGAAGTGCTCAGGTAAAGTTGAAACCCAGGATTTTGACTTGCAGGGAGGATTTTTACAGATGTCCAGCATAACAGCATAAAAATAAAAAAAAGAGCAATTTATCTGCTTTAATAAATGTGTGGATTATAGATTCGACATAGAAAACTGATACTTTGTGGAGTAATTGTGTATTTTGAACCATCTATCCATGCACAAAAGTTTATCTGAAGTTCAAATGATGTCTTACAAAAGTTTATTGGGTCAAAAATTACTCTTTTTGTGACCGAACACAAAAAAATGGTGTAATTTTTGCCTCATTTGAGATAAACGTTTAAATAAATGTCTTTAAAGTAGAACTAGGACAGTAGATTTTGTCTCCCATCACTTACAATGGCGATCTATGAATAGTAGGATTACAGTTAAATATGAGCACTTTACCATCGGACTTGAAACATTATGCAAAGCGATTTTAACCCTTTACATTGAAGCGTAAGTGAATTAGACACGATTGTGAGGAGGGGTCTTTAATGCTAACTCTTGAATATTAAAGTGAGTATAGAAACCAACTTTCTCTTTCATTCAGTCAGTCAGACAGCCCCCCCCCCTTCCCAACGCTGTAATGAGATTACATGGGATTATAAAACCTCATCTGTTTGTAATCCACACCACTCAATCCCATTTCACTGCTTACACACACACACACACACACACACACACACACACACACACACACACACACTAGTAATTAATTCTCTTTGGTGCTACATGATCTCTCTTCTTATGCTTTTCTACTCTTTTCTCTTTTAATCCTTCCCTTCTCCTTCTTCTTTTGTGATATAAATTATTATCTCCTCATGTCATTTAATTTTTCCTCCTCCTCTATCCTTCCTTATTTCCTTCCCTCATCTCCTTCCCTCGTCCATCCATTCCTCTCTTTCTCCTTCTTCTTCTTCTTCTTTTGTTTGTTTTAATGACCACTTGTTCACTGATCAGCGGTCAGTGTGTGTGTGAAGAGCATGCGTCCCTCTCTCGCCACCAGAGCTCGCATGTGAGCCATTACTGGACACACATATATATTTACACACACACACACACACGCGCGCGCAAACACATATGCGCGCACGGAGTAAAGGGGATTGCCGAAAAAAAGAAAGTGAGGATGAAGGAAAATAAAAACTTCCCATTTAGGCGAATCAAGCAGCTCGTGAGAAAGTTTATGAAACAGCAAAACTGGAGATCTGACCGATAGCCTCCTACACACACACACACACACACACACACACACACACACACACACTGTCAATGGGGGTGTGATAAAGTCCTCCCACTCTCCATCCACCAATCATATCTTCAATCATGCAGGGGGTCTTCTCTGATTGGTTCACACTGCTGTCTGTCACATGAAGGGGGCGGGGCTTAGGTTTGGAGGGCTGACCTGGAGTCCGATCCAGTAGCTTTTACGCACAGACCGGACAGTCCGCTTACCACGCACGGAAAACAAGAGTGAGAGCTTAATCTGGATAGACAGAAGAAGAGGAAGAGTGAGGAGGGAAAGAGAAGACGCAGGAAAAAAGACAAATTGGAAAAAAGTCAGAGGAGGAAAATTTAAAGGAGAAAAAAGAGGCACAAGTGTTTTTCCCAACTGGAAAGAGATTGAGGAAAGTGTGTGTGAGTGTGTGAGTGTGTGAACGGGAGAGATAGAAGGAGAGAGTGTGTGTGCGCTTTCACCACTCTCCACTTCTTCCAAGCGCCACCACCACCACCACCACTATCACCACCACTACCACCATCTCCATGTCACTCCCCGGCTCTCCCCCGCTCCTCTCGCCGGGCTCAGGCGCCCCTACTCCGGCCACGCTCTATCGCTCCGCGCCGGACTCGCTCCTCACCTCCGTCGCCTCCACCGGCACCTCCAGCCCGGCGCACACCAACTCCAACTCCCACTCCCACTCGCACTCTCTATCTCCGTCTCCTCGGCTCACCAGCAGCATGCTCAGCGCCTTCCTGCCCGGACCAGGAGGCTCACTGGCCGGCTTGGGGAACGGAGGTGGTGCTGCAGCTTTGGGTCCTCTCGGCGGGCTCGGATCGCTCACCACAGCCGGCTTGACCCCCGGTTCTCCCGGCTTGGCGCAGACTACTTCTAACCCGGGTCTGTGCAGCGAGTGCAAGCTGGTGGAGGTGCACGGAGTGAAGGTGGCCAGCTTCAACGTGGACGGCCAGGAGCTGATCTGCCTGCCTCAGGTGTTTGATCTCTTCCTGAAGCACCTGGTGGGAGGGCTGCACACAGTCTACACCAAGCTGAAGAGGTTGGACATCTCGCCGGTGGTGTGCACCGTGGAGCAGGTGCGCGTCCTGCGGGGGCTCGGCGCCATCCAGCCCGGCGTGAACCGCTGCAAGCTCATCTCCAGGAAGGACTTCGAGACGCTGTACCAGGACTGCACCAGCGCCAGGTTTGTGAATGATTTAATCACTTTTTTTTTTTTTTTTTAATATTTAAGACTTCTTGATACGAGTCATTTTCTCACCAACTTCTGGATGTGTTTGTGGGAATAAAAGTGACTTTTTTTCCCTCCACATTTCAATAACATTGGAGGCTTTATCTCCACAACGTTTCCAGACTTTTATTTTGACATTTAAAGTCAATCTGTGGCTCCAACTTTAATCATCTTGAAATGTAACAACTCAGTAACAACTTGCACTATCTGTGTTACTCTCATTTTTAGTGATTTAGAGGCAATATGTGTTGTTTTAAGTCACATTTTCTGACATGTAACAGCAGATACTTCCAAGTAAAGCTGTGATGATGAAGAGGCATTATTAATATTTGGTGATTTATTGACTTTTCTACTATATTTTGGTCATAATTTAGCTTTATAATGAGTCTCAATTCATTCAAACTGATCTTATAAGATACTTTTTGTATATAATAGGAGGTCAAGACTATAATATTTGTCTTGGGAGTGATGTTTTACAGTAGAAGTTAGTGTGTGTGTGTGTGTGTGTGTGTGTGTGTGTGTGTGTGTGTGTGTGTGTGTCTGGTAGGTAATCTCTGCCTGCATCACTGTGATATTCCTGTAATAGCTCTTTTTAGAAAATGACAGTTTTCTACTTATTTGTATGATATCCGTGTAAATATTTACCACAGGCTCACCGACTTTATTTGTCTTGATTCGCCTTCGGTTTTGTTATCGGTCTTTTTTCTTTTTCCACTTATGTTGTTTATACTCGATTTGGACAGCCGAGCCTGATGTGTGTTTGTGCTGCTAAATGAAATATTAGTTTGGTGTTTTGGTAAAAATAAAATAAAATAACAACAGAGAAACAGGAGAAAGCAAACACAACCTGCATCGCTTTGTGTCGTCCTGTGTTGTCTTTAGTGATGGAAAAGCTTCTCATACACATAATCCATTACTTTATATCTCACCAGCGAGTGTGTGAATGTGTGTGTGTGTGTGTGTGTGTGTGTGTGTGTGTGTGTGCAGACCTGCTTTACCTCTACCTGTCACCTGCTTGTTCACCATTTCTATTAAAACCCCTCTAAACACATTAAAAACAAAAACTGACCCAAAAATGAGAATTGACAGGAAATTCTTAAGACAAAAAGATGAAAACCTACTTTTTTTTTTTTTTAATCGTGCACCTAAATGTTAAATTAAATGAATGTGATGCACAGTGACAGTGAATGCATCACATTTCCTGACGCAGTTTGGATTAAAAACGCTTCTAATTTCCTAAATGCTGCAGATTAAAGTTTCTTTTTTTTTTTACACAGCGCTGAAAGGCAAAGAGCGAGAGTTTAATTTGCGGAGAAAGATGCAGATTTTTTCTTTTTTTTTTTTTGCATAAAATGAATGTTTTGACTGTTTAGAAGAGGGAAAGTCTTGTTGCATTGTTTCTAACTCTGATTGCAAGCTGATTTGAAGTGGACATTAAGCAGCAGCTGTCTCAAATAGAAAGAAACTGGTCATCTTCCACTTTTTTCCCACTGTCATTGAACCCATCGTTTCCAACACGGCTAAAGTCATAAAAACATGGATATCCACTGATATTAAAAACAACATGTAACAGATGAGATGCATTATAATATTTGATAAGACATTTGATACGAATTTGAAAAAAAACGAGCCGCTTTACGAGCATTTTTTTTAAAAGGCTGTAAAAACAACATCAACAAACCCAGAGAGGAGGAAGATGATGATGATGAAGATGAGGATGAGGAGGAGGTTTAGCTTCATGGGAGCGCTTCAGCTTATTTCTAGAGCCTCCCTGCAAAGTGCTGCTGGAGTTTCTCGTCAGGGCTGCAGTGAGGGAGGGAAAAAAAAAAGATAGGAAAAAGTCTCTCTCTCTCTCTCTCTCTCTCTCTCTCTCTCTCTCTCTCTCTCTCTCTCTCTCTCTCTCTCTCTGGAGGATGAAAGTGATAGTTTTAGGTGGCGGTTGTTCAGTGTCAGCTAATTATTAACAGTGTATTGTGTTGCTGTGGAGTCGCTGGATTGTCGGAGAGAGTGACCACACACACACACACACACACACACATACAGAGTCTTCACTTTTTTATTAAGTTTTTCCATTTTCATTCCTCTCCTTGTTTCTTTTTGAAGAGCGTTTGTGTCGTTTTCGCGCCCCTCTCTTTCTCTTTCTCCTTCTGTATCACTTTCTCATTTCGTCTTTTGCTATTTTTGACTCTTTTTATCACTTGCTCTCACTTTCTCCCTCCTAATCTCACCCCTCTGTCTCTCACCCCCTCCCTATCTAAACACACACACACACACACACACACACACACACACACACACACACATCATCAATGGTGTATTTCTGTCTCGGGCTAATTGTCTCTTCTTCTTTATCCCCCGTCTTTCACCTCTTCTCCTCTGTCTCTTCGTCTCAATCACTCTCTCTCTCTATGTGTGTGTGTGTGTGTCGTTCACTTTCTGTTTCTCACAAACACACACACACACACACACACACACATACACACACACAGCGGTACATGTCAGGGGTAATAATGAATCATGTGAATGCACATGGAACAACACGGCTGGAGAGCTATTGTTGTTGAACGCACAGCGAACACACACACTCCCCTCTCTCCAATCATATTGACATTCCTCTAATGCCTCTCTCTCTCTCTCACTCTCTACTAATGCTCGCTCGCTCTCATGATGTTAGTCTCTGGGAAAAGAAAGGAAAAATTAAAAGCACAAAAAAAAAAAAAGAAAGAAAACTCCCACTGGGCTTCTGCATACTTCGTCTTCTCGGTAACCATGTGTGTGTGTGTGTGTGTGTGTATGTGTGTGTGTGTGTGTGTTTGTGTTTCTCTCTTTGTGTGTGTATGTGTGTGTGTGTGTGTGTGTGTGTGTGTGTGTGTGTGTTTGTGTTTCTCTATGTGTGTGTGTATATAAAAGCAACGACCACTTACATCCACTTGTAACTCCGGCGCCGGGTTTCGGTCAACATTACCACACGTGTGAACTCATGTTTTTTGTTTTTGCTTCTTAATTTTAGACTCCTCGTCATCGTCGTGTTGTTTTCCACTTCGCCGCTTCCCCGAAATATTTAAAAAAAAACAACACACACATACAATAAAATGAGTTGGTTTTTTTTTAATCATCCAAAGTGAAACAAACTTCCCACACGTGCTGCTAAAGATGGAAAATGGAAATATTTGTGTGTTTTTAAAAGGAGATATCAAGTCTTGTGTTTGTGTGCGTGTGTGTGTGTGTGTGTGTGTGTGTGTGTGTGTGTGTGTGTGTGTGTGCTGCAGGCTTTAGAATAACCTCATGTTGGAGTTCCTCATGTAAAGTTGCATATTGGCCGTTTTCCTCTTGATTTATCGGCTTTTCGCTCCTTTTATTTCCCGCTGTCATAAAATATTCCTGATGTTTGTTTACTCTGGATGAACAGTATCCTTCTCTCTCTCTCTCTCTCTCTCTCTCTCTCTCTCTCTCTCTCTCTCTCTCTCTCTCTCTCTCTCTCTCTCTCTTTTTTTTTTTTTTTTTTTTTTTGGTGTGTGCGGTCTCTCTTTGGATTTCTCTCCAAATTTGACATGGTGCTTATTGACATACAAACTTACCAACAGACATCATGTTGATATTGGATCACTCTGTTTAAATCATGTCTAAAATATTTCCAGTTTATTTGTGTTGATTTGATTTGAGAGATAGTTAGCCGGCAGTCATTTCAAAAGGGTCCTCTAAACATTTTGGATGAAAATATCTCCGGTTTGATGAATAATAAGAGATTTATTTGACTTCCACCTTCATTGGAAACACCTTCTGCTTGGGGGAAACTGGTTAAAGACCCTTGTTATGTTGCAGTGGATGATATATGTTTGCATCCAGGTGGTTGGAAGTAGAGCTGCAATCATTAGTTGACTAGTTTTTGGATAATCCCTCATCAGACTCATCATTTCTGTTATTTTTAAGCAAACATGCCAAAAATATCATAGTTCCAATTTCTTCCACATGAGGATCTGCTGTTTTTTTTCCTCCATTAAACCTCCATTATACTCAGAAGTATGGACTCACTTCACATTCTCCCACTCTCCTGATTGAGAAAGTGTGTCCAAACCTTTTAACTGGACCTGTCTATAAAAGGCTCTTTGAAAATCTTGAGGTTTTTGGAAATTTGACGACACCACAGAAGCCTCTAAGAACTTCCGAACTGCATTTTTTTCCACAATTCATAAAAATAATGCACAGATCAGTCAGATTAGTTGTGAGTTGCAGCCTTAGGTAGAATAATCCTACCTTTTTAGAGCATCTTTAACCTCTGAGATCTTGAATGAGAGGCACAAACTGGGGCTATGGTTAAGGTTTGAATATGATTGAGCATCAGAAATAAGACCCATCCATTGAGAAAACAACTGTATTCTTGCACTACAGTTAATCCCTGTCCGGGAAATCGGCCTTTAGTCTGTTAAAGTTGAGGAACGTCACGGTTAGAGTTTCAAATCGGCAACACTCAGTTTAGCTTTATGGGACATAAACTCCCAAATCTGCTCTAAAGTCTCTCTGGCTCGCTAAATAAAGGTCAGACTACTTCCTGCGTAGCTACTGAGTGTTTAGCACTACTGAACAACAGATATGAATATGAACATAATTCATACGGAGGGGGGGGGGGGGCTTTAACTTACTTGTCTGATGTTTAAAATACACAGAATTCACCTTTTAATGCTCATTTAAATCGTTTAATTGCTACATGTCATGCGTACAGTAAAGTAAAATATGGCGGAATGATCCTTTAATTGTATCCGGGGCTTAAGAATGATTTATCGTCACAAATCTGCTTCTTGTAAACACTCGCCAGTCCAAATACACACACACACACACACACTCACACACACACACACACACACACACACACACACACACACACACACACACACACACACACACACACTATTAACTGTATTTGTGAATAATGCTCTAATATTAAGCGACTCCCACGCTCACTGTGGGTGGGATACCAGAAGAGGAGGAGGAGGAGGAGTAGGAGGATAGAGAGAGAGAGAAAAAAAGAGAGGAAAGATGGAGGCAGAGGAGAAGATACAAGAGGAGAGAGGAGGAGGGAGGAGAGGAAGAGTTGGGAGTAGCACAGAGTTTAAAATAAAAAAGGCAGAGTAAGGAGAAGACGTGAGAAAATGAGACAGGGAAGAAGTGAAGAGAGAGAAAATGATGGAAAGAAGAAAAGCATCCTCCTGTTAATTTCTTCTTCTTCTTCTTCTTCTTCTTCTTCTACATGTTTAATCTGTGCGGCTGCGTCAGTGTTCAAATCCTTTAAATCTCTCTCTTTAAACATCTTCTTATCCCCAGAGCTTTCCCTCTATTCACTTTCTCACGTTTTACTTTCATTTATTTTATCTGAGCTGTCTTTTTAAAAAATATTATTATTATTATTATTATTAGTACTTTTTTTTATGTTATTTTACTGGAATTTATATGCTAGTCCAGTTCAGGCTGGGAATGTGATGTTGACCTGGATCCGACCCGACTATGACGAGGCTGCAAGTTTGATCTGAGCGGCTCCGGTAGTCAGGTGAGCTTCAGTCAGAGTCGGAGCAGAGGCCACATACAGCCCAGTTTGATGAAGTCCCAACCAGTTAAACCATTACATAATAACCTATAAATACTATATAATATGTAATTAAATCCATCTCGGGTCACCCTGGTAAGAGATGAAAAGCGTCCAAACCCACCGAGGCAAATCTGTCCTTCACGTCTGAGTCACGTCGCAGGTCAATTATCTCAAATTAGAAGATCAGAAGTCTTGGCTGTGAGTGTGTGGCGAGACTTGTGGCGCATCTCATCGAAAAACTCTACAATTTTCACACTTAGTAGAGTTATTTTTCCAGTGGACCGGATCTGACCCCCTTAGTGGCCCTAGTCTGGCCCCCGTGCCGTATGTTTGACCCCCCCACCCCGACTTAGAGCAACAATTACAAGTGTGATGATGTATGTTGCATTTTTAAATATTTGGTCAGATCGGAGCTTCGGAGCAGAGTGAACGTTCCCATGTGGTTAGTCATGATGCGTTTGGGTGCGCCTGGTTTTTTTCTCTACCTATGTGAAAAAGAAACTGAACCCATGCAGATTAACTGTAGAAAAAAACACACTTTATCTCATATAAACTTTAAAATATTCACCTTTTTAAGAGGCTTCAACCATCAAATCTGGACTCCACATGATTAATCAATTATCAGAATAGTTGGCGATCAATGTAATAGATGCTAATTAATCAATTAATCCACTAATTGTTGAAGCTTTAATTGTCATCTTCTATTTTAATTTATATGATTTGTATCAAACACTGAGCTGGAGAGTGTTGAGTGTGCTCTTGCCTTCCTTGTCACCTTCTTGTTGGTGTGTGTGTGTGTGTGTGTGTGTGTGTGTGTGTGTGTGTGTGTGTGTGAGAAAGAGAGCGGGAGAGAGAGAGAGAGAATCGATAGTGAGTGACAGGAGGGAGGGTTGCTGATGTCGGAGTGTTATTCTGGGCTGTCCTTATCACGACAGGCTGTTAGAGCCCACACACACACACACACACACACACACACACACACACACACACACACACACACACACTGACATGCAGGAGGAAAAAAGCAAAAACACACACATACACACACACACACACACACACGCACACGTACTGATGATGGAGGTCGTATTGTCTGCAACACAGGGGGAGCGAAGTCGTTTTGGTTTGGTGAAGCATTGCAGCAGCTATATACACACACACACACACACACACACACACACACACACACACACACACACACACACAGCATGAACTCCTTTCATCAATTTGGTGTTTTTCATTCTTTTACATGGAGCATTAAGTTCTTTTAATGGAGCACAGTGGTTTGTAAAACACACACTCGGTCAGTTGTTTTGCCTTCTGGCTGAGGTATGTCTTTCTCTCTGTGTGTGTGTGTGTGTGTGTGTGTGTGTGTGTGTGTGTGTGACTGTCTAGCAAGCACAAACAGAGCTATCAGTTGTCACACTGGGTCGGGTTACATCTGTGTGAGTGTTTGTGTAAAATGTGTGTATGTCAGTGTTCATATTCGCCTGCATGCTCCTCTTTTCGTATGTGTGTGTGTGTTTGTGTGTGTTTCTCTTGTCATTCGGGTCTTGCTGATATTAGTGTGTGTTGTTTCTGTTGGCGTGTGTTTTTCAGGTTTTCGTGTGTGTGTGTGTGTGTGTCTGGTTTCAACTCCGCTTTGTGCTGTTGGTTAATTGATAAAGGTTAAAGCGTTGGCCGGCGGGGAACTGAGGTCACTGTGTTGCTGTGTGTGTATCTGTGTGTGTGTGTGTGTGTGTGTGTGTGTGCGTGTGTGTGTGTGTTGGCTACTCAGACGTGTTAACAGACACACACTCACACTCTTTAAACACACTTTATTGGTCGTATTGATAATTGATGAAACAAATAAGTTTCCAAAAATATGCTTTTAACATTTCTGGAAGTCCTCTAATGCCCCCCGCACCCATTGTTTGATGATGTCACACAGAAATAATCCATCATGCACTGGTTCCCAATTTAGGGGTCGACACAAATCTTCACCCTTTGGATTTTAAGGGATGTAAAATAAAGATATAAACTTTTAAGCTAGTGTAGGAAACCAGATAAATAGCCTAATCCTGCTTGGGCTGGGCGATATGGACAAAATCAAATATCACCATATTTTTGACCAAATACCTCGATATCGATGTTGCGATAATATTGCGATACGATTTTTAAGAACATTTTATTAGTTTATTTGTCAGGGACAGTGAATATTAATAAACATGCTACAATACTGAAAATATACCAGAATTAGCCCCAAAGGATAGTTTTCATTGCTGATGGAGATTTCTGATAGATAATCACCAGTAATGTGGTGAGTTCAGGAAAACCAGGAAAAGACGACACTTCAACTGTATCATATGACTGGATATGGATATAATGACTAAGTGGGTTAAAGGCAAATAATAGATTAGCTAGAACAGTGTGGTAAGTTCAGGAAAACCAGGAAAAGACGACACTTTGACCGTATCACGATATTACGATATATATATAGAATATAAGACGATATATAGTCTAATATCACGATATCGATATAGTGTTGCTATATCACCTAGACCTGATCCTTCATCATAAAAGTACGTGGCTAAAACAACCAGATTTATCTCTTGAATTTCCCAAAGCGCTTTAGTTACCATGACAACAAGCTCACTATTGGCAGGTAAGGAGGCGAGTCGGCTGAGTAGAGTAATCACTACTGGAGCTCATCCATTATGACTTATTGACTTCAGTGGGAAAAAATGCTTAGTTGACTTAACATTTACAAGAAATCTTTGACTAAATGGAAACAATTTGACTCAAATATTATCAGATTAAATGACTAATAGTTGGGCAGCTGCAACTATTTTCCTGTTTACTCACCAAAGAGGAAGAAGAAGGGTCATAAAAGCTATAAATATTTTCTGGTTTCTTTATTCTTCTATGACAATAAACTAAATATCTTTTGGATTATGGTCTGTTGAAACTATATATACAAATAAAATAAGATATTTGAGGTATTCATCTTAGACTTTGGGAAGGGTTTATCAAGATTTTTCAGCATTTTCTTACATTTTATGGACCAAACTACTAATCAGTAATAAAAATAGTAAGTAAGTAAGCTTTATTAATGAATGGAAAGATTAAAAAAAGAAAGTTAATAACAATAAAGCTACACAGAGGGAAGCCACACGTTGCACAAATTAGCATTAATTGTGGCTCTAGTTGTGTTTACGTTAAGCTTAGTGGGTATAAACTTAGCATCAACATAGCACCCGTTCTGTTATCAAACCATAAAAGTATGTTTCCTGAACGTTATCGTATAATCAGATTCTTAAATACACTCTATAAATATTTACCTCCGATATTTTTATTTAAAAACTCGGTCTCTGCTTTTTTCGTAAGCTACAACTCGTGAGCTACTTGTTGGTGTCATCTTGAGTAATCTCCTCCAGCCTGTGCAGTTATAAGGTGGGGGGCAATAACGCACTCGGGAGGCCTCTGTTATTTTTCAATAACAGCACAGTTCACGGTGGATGTTATTCCAAACATGTTTAATGTAACGTGAGCGGTGTTATTTCCATCATGAAACTGTATACAGTATCATCTTTATTACATTTTCTATCCAGGCAACTTGGTGGCTGTGAACTGTGTGTGTGTGTGTGTGTGTGTGTGTGTGTGTGTGTGTGTGTGTGTGTGTGTGTGTGTGTGTGTGTGTGTGTGTTTGTGCATCTCAGGGGCAGAAGAGGAGGTTTCATGCTTCACTTGCCAGCCAGCCTGGGCGAGCGACATAGAGGAAAGATGCTCTCTCTCTCTCTCTCTCTCTCTCTCTCTCTCTCTCTCTCTCTCTCTCTCTCTCTCTCTCTCTCTCTCTCTCTCTGTTTTCTGGATAGAGGAGAGTGAAGGATCACACACAGAGAGAGAAAGAGAGAGAGAGAGGTGAAGATCAAAGCAAGAAATATGACCCTCTGTCACCACGGAAAAGAACTGATCCTCTCCCTCTGTGTGTGTGTGTGTGTGTTTGTGTGTGTGTGTGTGTGTGTGTGTGTGTGTGTGGGTGGGTGTGGACTGAACAAAACAGCGAGAGGGGAGAGGCAGGTCAACGTGTGTGTGTGTGTGTCTGTCTTGGGAAATAGATAATGTTTCACAAAGGCTGTTTCAGTCTCCAACTTTTGGCTTTTGGCTCAACTGAAGAGAGAGAAGAGAAGAGAGAGAGAGAGACAATGACTGTGATGTAAAGAGAGAGAGAGGGAGGGAGAGAAGGATGAGGCGTGATTTGAAAGACAGAGAGACGACGCGTCAACACGTTGCCGGCTAAATGGTGAGCGATGTATGTCCTCACCAGCATTTTCAGGTCATTTTTATGTAAAACTCTCCTTTAAATCTTTACTTTTTTGAGCATCACAGCCAACATCTGGTTACTCAGCTAGTTGAACCTCTGTCACGTCCACTAACATGCTCTCTGTGATCACATATACTCTGTTTTATAAAGGGGATATATCATCGTCTTTGTGCTTTCGGATGTTAAAACTCTAAGTGAACGTATGCAGAAATGCTTCCTCTACTTCTTCCTCCTCGCTATGACATCAATCAATCAATCAATCAATCAAACTTTATTTATATAGCAGCTTTCATAGTTTTTAGGTTAATGTTGTTCAAAGTGCTTCGTACTTGATTGACAAGCTGATAATAATAAGACAGAACAAGTGTAGACGGAGGACAACATAAAGAAAAAGGTATGAAAACAAAAGAACAAGAACAAATGTAAATAAATAAAGTCGAATAAGATAAATGAATAAAAATAGATTGTTTGTACTGGTGTTGTGCAGTACTAGAAATATGTTGCGATACTCTGCCGTTAAAAAGAGGTTACGACAATCCCATTTTATTAGTATCTGTCCCAGTTTGTGACAAAAACGAGAAACACATGCTAACGTAGATAAATCGGACGCAACGTTAAAAAAAGGTTTAAAAAATGCGTCAAACCAAAAGAGGAAAACTTGGCGACAGGTGTCACGTATTTTTTGTAATGAGTGAACTTTTTTTTACCGCAGAGTTTAAAGAGGAAATTAAGAGCTAAGATGCTAACTGTTTAATTCGGCTTTATCTTTTTTTTTAGCTAATTGACCGACGTGACAAACGCTGCTAACGTTAACTTTACTTAACATTAGCAAGCAAGCTGTACCTGGCAGAATTAGGCTATTACTATTACTTAACTGTTAAAGGTAATTATGGCATGTACACTGCTGTAAAACAAGGTTACTACAATCCCATTTTATTAGTATCTGTCCCGATTTGTGACAAAAATTAGAGCTAAGATGCTAACTGTTTAATTTGGCTTTATCGTTTTTGTAGCTAATTGACCGACGTGACAAACGCAGCTAACGTTAACTTTACTTAACGTTAGCAAGCAAGCTAATAAAAATCAGGCCTTTATAAATATGCAGATTGACAACACCAGTTAGGCTATAATTTAGGGCTATATTTAGGCTATATATTATCCATTTATACTCCATGGACCTGCCAGAATGAGGCTACTATTACTTAACTATTAATAGTAATTAAGGCATGTATATTTTTGTCAATAAGTATCTCTATTACTAGCAGATCTATGCCAAGATACTGTTTAATGTGTTATATGTAATTGCAAATATAAAGAAAATGTTGTCCAGGTTTAAAATAAAGAAAAATAACATAACATGACCTCATATACGAGAGTCAAAAAGTGTCAAAAATCAAAATTCATTCATTTTTTAGACTCAGCAACTGAACATTTAGCTCATTTTAGTTAAAAAATATTAACGCTACACTATAATTAATAGGCAAAAATGAATTAAATTAGACATGTTTCTCCACCTTTGTGTATTATTATATTCCTGGAAGTCTCGAGAAGGTTTTACAAGAGCTTTATTAGCCTTTAGGTTTCTCTTTCATATCTCTTTTATGATCAATTTAGACAGAAGATGATAAAAATAGACATTAAATTTGTGGTGTTTCCCTGAAGGTTGATGAAATGTTGATGGTTAAATGAAGTTAAACGAATAAAGAACATTTATTTACACAAATGTTTAGTCGTTACGATGGGTTTGCCTCGTCAAGAAAGCCGATTTTGCTTAATTTAGGGAAGGTATCGGAGATAGAGAGATGATATATTAAAAAAAAAAGGATGTCTTTTCAGATGTGGACGTACTCTCAGTGACAGGGGAAAATGGAGGGATGGAGAGGTGAGAGGAGGAAGGAGGGAGGGAGGGAGGGAGGGTGGGTGTTGTCTGCAACAAGATTATTTGATGCCTGCGAACACACACACACACACACATACACACACACACACACACACACACACAGAGTCTCTTAGGTGCACTTAGCAGATTGGTTTAGAAATCGCATTAGGGAGTGTCACAACAGCTTTTCCTCTCGTTCACCAGGTAATCTCTCCATCCCTCCACCTTTCCGTTTTCACCTCCCCTCTCATCTTTTATTTCCTCGTTTTTCATCCCGCGCTTCTGCTCCTCCTCCTCCTCTTCCTCCTATTCTTCTTCTTCTCTTTTTCTCTTTGGGGTCTCTCTTTTTTGTTTGCTGGTTTGTTGAACTCTCTTCAGGACTTACTTCTCTCGTCTTCTATCTTTTCTGTCCATCTTTTTATTCCTCCTTATGTTTCTCATCACCTGTTCACTTCTTTTCTCTTCATATTTATCAGCCTCTTTTTATTCTTTTTCTTTCTAGTGTTCTGACTCGTCCTGCTCTTTCTTTCTTCCCCTCTCCATCTCCATCTGTTTATCCTCTCCTTTTTATTACTCCACTTTTTTTTTTGCTATCCTTTTTCTTTCATTGGTCTGTCTATCCTGCCACTCTTCCTCCTCCTCCTCCTCCTTCTTCTTTTTTTATTTTTTTGGTCCATCTCTTCCTCCTTTCCACTCCCACTCACTCCTCCACCCTCCTCCTCCGCCTCCCCCTTTCTCTTTTCCTTGCCCTCACATCCTTCCTTTTCTCAATCTTCTTGTCATTCAACCCTCCCTCCCTCCCTCCCTCGCTTCTTTTCTTCTTTCTGTTTTTCCTCCACCTGGTCTTATCTCTCTATTTATTGTGACAGCTTGTCAGAGGTGTGTGTGTGTGTGTGTGTGTGTGTGTGTGTGTGTGTGTGTGTGTGTGTGTGTGTGTGTGTGTGTGTTTGTTTGAAAAAAAAAAGGCAGAAAGAAAGAAGGTGGGGGAGAGAAAAAAAAGAGGCAACCGACAGATTTACAGTTTAGAGCGAGCAGCATCGGCAAACTGCAATATCAAAGCGAGAGAGAGAGAGAGAGAAGAGGAGGAGGAGGTCAGAGGCGAAGGAGGAGATGAAAGGAGAATAGAGAGGAGGAGCTGAGAGAGGGTAAAGAGAGGGCAGCGGGGGGATGACAGGTGATGTGTGTGTGTGTGTGCGTGTGTGTGTGTGTGTGTGCTGTCCTACAGACAACATGTTATTAATAAAAACAGGAAAAAAATGTAATTATCTGTTTTTTAAATTGCCATGACGTATAGATGAGAGACGGAAGTGTGTGTGTGTGTGTGTGTGTGTGTGTGTGTGTGTGTGTGTGTCAGTCCACCGGTAAACTCAGTGTGTTATTATTACAAAAAATAATTATAGACGCAATCAATTATAAATCATGACAAGAGCATACATGCATATCTCTGTGTGTGTGTGTGTGTGTGTGTCTGTGTGTCGCCCACCAGCGCTCCTCGTCATACAGAAACTTTACCAGACAGCGCGTTATTAAAAAAAAAAAAAAACTTTAACTTTTAACTGTAATTTGTAATTAGCAACGTGCAAACATGTCAGGAGGATGCAAGTGTGTGTTTTCACAAAAAAAAACACACCCCTCCCCCCTCCCCCTCCCCTCCTCTTCTTTTTTTTTATTCTTATTTTGCTCGTATGTCTTTTTTTTTTCTTGTTGTTTTTGGATTTGTGTGGCTTTTGTGTGTGTGTGTGTGTTGTGTCGCAGTGCTGTTTTAAGTATGTGTGTGTGTGTGTGTGTGTGTGTGTGTGCGCGCTCATCACCACCCCGCGCGTCAAAAATCCTTCCCAGACAGCGTGTTATTAATGAAAACGTATAATAATCCATTTAAAAACATGTCATCATGATTAGAATAATAACAGTGGTTAAACTGACTGAGACGTTTATGGAGGAAGGAGTTCTCATCATTCTACTGGCGTGGGAGTGTGTGTGTGTGTGCCTGTGTGTGTGTGTGTGTGCCTGTGTGTGTGTGTGTGTGCCAGTGTGTGTGTGTAAGCAAACAAACACATTACAGTCGACTGCCAACTTCCCAAACTCGTCTTGTTTCTTCTATTGTTTACATATAAAGAGATTTCTGGACAAGGAAATAAAAATGACTAACACACGTCTACATTAAAAAAAGAAAAAAAAAAAAGAACACAACAACAAAAAAACAAAAAACTTTTAACAACATTAGTTTTTTTCCCTCTCTCTTTTTATGAATCTTAAATCCAGAGTGTCCAGACTCTTAATTAAAGCTGCAACGACCAATTATTGTAATTATTTTCCTTTAATTAATCAGTTATAAAAAGGTGAGCAAAGTCGATCTCTGCTTTCTTAAAATTTAAGGTGCAACCTCAACATGTCTAAAATGTTAGTTACACAACTTTCAAGATATGATAAATGTTAAATAGACTGGGTTTATACAGCTGCTTTTCTAGTATTACGACCACTTACAAGTGCTTTTTACACAAGGAGTCACATTCACACACACATTCACACACACATTCACACGCTGGTGGCAAATTGGGGTTCAGTATCTTGCCCAATGACACTTTGACATGCTGGGAATCGAACCACCGATCAAGGAACCCGCCCGCTCTACCTCCTGAGCCACAGCTGCCCCATTATATTAAGTTTACTGTCATAAAAAACAGAAGAAAACAGACAATATCCACATTTAAGAAGCTTAAAGGCCTTTTTCTATGTTTTTCCTTCAAAATAAAATGACTCAAAGTGTTTAATTGATATTTATCAGAATAGTTGGTGATTAATTTGCCTAATTAATTAATCAGTGCAGCTTTACTCTAAATACTTTCTATTATGTCAACAGTGGACTTGAGTTACCTACAGTACTGCTCTTTAATAGTATCCAGTATACTTCATGTATATTTCATTTAATATTATATTTATATGATTTGCATACAGAACAAAGTCAGGGATCATATTCTTCTAATTGTTATATATATAGTTTAACTTAAAAACAAACACATTCATTAAACTTGTAGCACCTGCATATAAGCAAATATTACTATAAAGGAATTTATAAATCATTAAACACGTCTTTTCTCTCTTCAGTTTGCTGCTACAACAGCAGGGAGAGTTCCCGATGTGAGTTTTGGTGAAAACATTGTTTTTGCAGCTATGAGCTTGTCATCCAGTCGCAGCGTGGCGGCATTTTTATGTGTAAAAAGCGTTTGCATTGTTAAATCATGTAAATGTGATAGCCTACTGTATGGTTAGTGTGTGTGTGTGTGTGTGTGTGTGTGTGTGTGTGTGTGTGTGTGTGTGCAGGCAGACATGCTGTCGTTTTGATAGCTTGTCATTGAAGTGATCCAGTCCACTGTAATTTTCTACTCAAAGGGAACAATGCAACAATACACGCTTCGCTGTCATAAAAAAAAAAAAAACCTCCGCAATGTGTGTGTGTGTGTGTGTGTGTGTGTGTGTGTGTCTGTGTGTGTGTGGTAGGTATTCTTTCTCCTCACATCACAGGATGAAGTTAGTCTTTCTTATACTTCCTTTTTTTCCCCATTTCTGCTTTCTTCTTCTTCTTCTTCTTCTTCTTCTTCTTCTTCTTCTTCTTCTTCTTCTTCTTCTTCTTCTTATCTCGGTTTATCTGTTTTTCTCGTCTCTTTCTCTTCAATTCAGCCTCTGTTTACTTTTTTCTTTTTTCACTGATTTCTGTGTTTGACATATTGGTGTCACCAATAAATCATTGCACTCTACTTTTAAAAACAAAAGAGACAGAGAGAGACAGAGAGAGAGAGATGGACAGGTAGAGGTGGAAAGAAGAAAAAGGGGATGGATAGAGCAAAGATTGTTTAGCATCTCAACTCAAGTCTTTAAAAATGATTAAAATCCAGCAATTTCCTTTTTTACTCAATGGTTCATTCATTCAGAATAACTTCATTTCAACTAGATGATTACTTATTAATAAACGGGTAGACCCACATTAGTGCATCTCAGGTTACCGTAGAGAAAGTATCATTAACCTTGAAGTAAAAGCAGAATAAATTAATAAATAAAAAATTAGGTTACAGCAGGAATGCTTTGGAATTTGCAGGTTAAGGTTTAAACTCTTGTTTTTCAGACGCTTTGTGACCTTTGCCCTCTTCGTCCCTGTCACTCATTACCAGATAATATTAAATAGAAAATGCAGAAAATAAACTTTTACCATGATTTCCGTTCCTGAGTAGATACTTGGAGTCAAAACCCATTTAAATACACATGACAAACACATGAACAGCCTGCAGGATTATGAAAAAGTAGAGTAAAATTAAACCGCAGTCAAAAGCCAGTAAAATCACATAAAAGCACAGTCGAACCAATAAAACCACAAACTGTAACATGAAAGCACAGTGAGATATATATAAAGACCGACACGCTGTTCATTCATTATCTAAAAGTTTTTAATTATAATGGTTGGCCAGTTTATACCTGCCATGAAAAGCGGTTGACCGGGCAACCCTTTTCATTTCCTGTTCTAACCACGGCACTGCGGGAATGTGTCAGACTGAGTGAGTGATGAAGTTACACCACCGGTTAGCTGGGGTGAGTGTTGGAGTTTCCCCATTGGCTGCTGCCCTTTCAAAATAAAGCGTCGGAATCCCAAATTTATTGCACATTAGAGCGTCCTGAAGCCGAGCCAGCTGATGGACTGAAACATTGTGATTGTACGACTGTCAGAGGGCCGTGTGGAGACGTTAGCATTGTGCTAGCGGTTAGCATCATGTTGCTCCTCGGGATGATGTTGGCAGCTTACCCATTGATATTTTTTACTTAAACGTAGCTAGGGCTGGGTATCGGTACTCCGAAATAAATCAATACCAAGTAGTATCGAAGTAGTAAAGGCTACGTGTAACAAATTGGCCACAATTTCGCACATTAACCACGTAGTCCTATGCTAGGTTTTGTCCTAATCTTGCTCATTCTTAAAGTTGAAGTAAATATATTTTGTTATCCAGTTTTTAAACCTAAAATTCCCTCAGATGGGGGATTTTAGCGGTTAAGCTAACAAGGTCGTAGCTAATCAAAACTGCAATAATAGATGGATTTAATAATTTTAATTTGTAAAATAATCCAGATATTTAAGAAATTATAATACTTAAAAGACAATATTTCAAGTGATTCAATGAAGTTTTATGTGTCCTTGTGTTTCAGAGCAGATTGTGTTTAAGATAGCAGGTTCAGCGCTAATCCAAAGCATAAGTCATTGATATAATGATTGATATATGTCCAATAATAAAAAGAAAACAAACCAATTTCTCAATAAAAGTGTAAAATAAAACCGGTTAGACATCATCTTCAAAGCAGTTAGCAGCTAGGCTAACACTGCTAGGCTAAACTGCTGTAACTCATTGATATAAACTGATATGAATCCAAATTGATTCAACTACACTAAGATTTCTAACCTGATTTCATATTAATCTCAATTAAAATGTATAAAATCTTTAAACACATTTGACACACGTTGCCGCTTCCTGTCAAGCTAGCAAGTTAAACTCACAGAGTCACAGCGCTAATACCGACTGACACAAACCATTGATTCAAAGACTCAAAGTAATCTAAATTGGGGTTTGGTTTAAATAAATAAACGAAATAAAATAAAGCTTCAAATCTCAATCAAACGTATAAAATCTTTAACACGTTTGGTCACGGCAGTTAAACAGCAGCAGATAGCGGCTAAATTAGCAGGCTCGGCGCTTAATCTGAGCTCGCATTAATCATTGATTCGGTATCTGGCTGTAATTGATATGTAAATAGCATGTTTAACCTCCATTTACATGTGTGTTTGTTTGCTCCGACGCAGGCCAAGTCTCACACACACACACACAGATATATGTGTGTGTGTGTGTGTGTTTGTGAGAAAGACAGAGCGAGTGTGGGAGTGCAAGAGGCATGTTGGAGGAGGAGGAGGGGGGGGGGGGTCGCTTCCAAGTTACAAAAGAAGTTAATTAAAAATGAGGGAAAAAACGAGAGAGAGAGAGAGAGAGGGAGGAGAAGGGAAGACGGGAGTGGACGGAAGCAGTCGGGGGTGGACGGAGGGGGAGAGAGAGGGATGAAAAAGAGGAGAAAAAAATAAAAGGAGGGGAAGGAATGGAGGGAGGGAGGGAGGGAAGCAGTGTTTTATTGAAAACGGGTGGACAAACAGTGTGTAATTGGCTGGGGCCGCAGGGGCTAAAGGAGAGGTTCAAAGAGAGGAGAGAGAAGGAGAGAGAGAGAGAGAAAGATAGAGTACAAATTAACAGATAGTGGAGAGGGGAGGAAGGCAAAAAGATGACATGGGAGAAAGAGAAAGTGGAGGAGGAGGATGGGGGGGGGGGGAATGTAGGAGGGAGAAAAAAAAAAGAAAGTGTTGACTCAGAGAAAGACGAGATCAGTAGATAACAGGGAGAGAGTGAGCCACGCTAGGAGACCAAACGTATGAGGACGCCTGAACGTTACACCAACATGTGATTGTTAAACATGTCGAGCTTTAATACGATGCTATAAAGAGCTTCCACTCTGTACATAAGGTCTCAGAACATGGATAATGCCACAGAAACACCCCCCCCCCCCCAAAAAAAAAAGACTATTTCAGACACTTTATACGACTTTAAATATAATCCACAAAGTCTAATTTAAGAAGTTTTGTCTATCTTTGAATGCAAAAACCTTTTATGTCGTGACTTTTTATGATGAAGCTAATTGGAAAGTGGAAATATTAAAGTTAAAAGAATATTAGACTTTTTAATTTTACATCATCTAGAAGCTAAAATAAATGACGTTTTGTTTAGTCTTCACTGATGAACCATGTCTGAGTCATTTTTTAAGATAGTTTAGACTAAGCTACAACACTTTAAAATGACAGCAGCTATAATTTATTTTTAAGTCTTGATGATGTTTGGCTTGAACACTATCATTACATCATTCACATTAGAGGAATTAGCAGTTACATGGATTTGACTTTTTTGGTTGAATAGCCCACATTTTTCTTACTGGAGGTCTCTGCATAGAATAGAATGGAATGGAATGGAAAGGAATAGAATGGGATGGAATGGAATAGAATGGAAAGGAATAGAATGGAAAGGAATGGAATAGAATGGAGTAGAATGGAATGGAATAGAATGGAAAGGAATAGAATGGAATGGAATAGAATGGAATGGAATGGAATAGAATAAAATGGAATGGAATAGAATGGAGTAGAATAGAATGGAATAGAATGGAATGGAATAGAATAGGATGGAATAGAATGGAATGGAATAGAATAGGATGGAATAGAATGGAAAGGAATTGAATAGAATGGAATGGAATAGAATGGAATAGAATAGAATAGAATGGAATGGAATGGAATAGAATAGAATAGAATAGAAAGAATAGAAAGCTTCATTGTCATTATATTTAACATATAATATTACAGGTGCCACTCCAATTGTGCTTTAAAGACAATAAAAACAATCTTGACCTTTGGTGTATCGTCATATTTAAACAGTAAAGCTGTTTTGACCTGACAAAGATTCCCATTTGCA
>NC_070599.1:20311449-20341449 GCF_027409825.1 Scomber japonicus | reverse complement strand
CAGCAGTTGTTTCTGATTAATCTGTTGATTATTTATTTGTTGTTTGGTCCTTAAAATGTCAGAAAAGTGAGAAAAATGTCAATCACCATTTCCCAAATCCTTTCACACAGTTTAAAATATCAATATTTTCTCCCATTTTCATTTTCATTTTGCACTTCCATACATAAGAAAATGAAATAATAGCAAAAAATAGCAATCTAAAAATGAAAGTCCTGATTTAAAATGGTCATTATAGACAGGATGTTCATATTCATAAAGTTAATAAAGTGTGAGAGTGTCTATTATCTATATATAAAGTGTATTATAGGGAGGACATAAAGAGCCACTTTAAATGTAGAAATGTCTTCAACCCAACAGTCTACAACCTGAAGTATCATAAAACACTAAAGAAACTATAAATATTAACATTTAAGAAGCTGGAATAAAAGAAATTTAACATTATTTCTTTAAAAAAATCATTCAAAATGATTATTAATTCATTAAAACAGGTGCTAATTAATATTCTAGTAATTGTTGTTGCCCTGGTGATCATTTAGAGTACAGCATAGCGCGTCCCTTCATGTTTACGATGCAGTGTTTTGAGGTTTTATTACGTGTGACTGTTCAACTTTTTCTCAGTATTTGCTTACGTGCACTAAACAGGAAGTTAGCCATCCCCAGAATAAACTCTTCCACAGAGATAGGAGTTATTTTCTGTCTTTTAATCGCTATAATTTGTTGTTTTTTTATCCATTAAGGAACATATTGTGTACGGGTGTTAAAAACCAGAGCAGAAATGTAGATGAGCGACTTCCTTCCCTTCCTTTAATAAACACTGACCTCTTCTAACATTACAGTACAGTCTCCAGTCTTGCACACTGTGGCTGTGATTGTGTGGGAGTGTGAGAATTCGAAACAGGAAGTCATTAAAAATAAGCGTAAACATGCTCATGAAACATTTTTCCTGGATAAATACAGCACCATTCTTAAAAAGAGAGAGATAGTCAGTGCACTTGGAGCAGAAATAAAGGCCATGTGTGTTTATGCAGCCTATATCAGGAGCCCTTAACCTTTTTTTTTTTTTTTTTTTTTCCAGCATGTAACCCACACTTGAGTAAATTTAGCCTCAGCCTGGGATTCAGAGCAGAGACAGAGCGCACTGTGGTCATCAGGAAACAGGCTGGACCGAAGCCTGTAACCTGCCGCTGGGTCACCAGCTGTATTTTATCAGAAACATACACCTGTCAGTCAAGTGTTCATGGAGAGAAATGCTGTATTTCTCTCTAAGAAACCAGTTTTTAAAGAATCAAAACGTACATTCAAAACCTTTTTTTTTTTTTTTTTTTAGCTTAACCACTCCACAGGGATAATCCATGCATGCTGTACAGTGTTTCCCACAGGTTGTAAATTTACTCATGGTGGTGAAAGCATGAACGTGACGATGTGCATGCAGAGACTCATGCGGTTCAGACAAGGGGAGACTGTAACCCAGCTTCTTTTCTGGAGCTATAATTTACAGATTTCCCCTAAACGCCTCACATGTAGACTGTCGGTAGACGCCACAATTTATAGATGTCTCCTAAAACGTGTCACATGCAGGCTACTGGTAGAGGCTGCATTGTACAGATGTCCCCTAAACGCCTCACATGCAGGCTACTGTTAGATGCTACATTTTACAGATGTCCCCTAAACGCCTCACATGCAGGCTACTGTTAGATGCTACATTTTACAGATGTCCCCTAAACGCCTCACATGCACGCTATCACTAGGTGCCACAATTTATAGATGTCCCCTAAATGCCTCACATGCAGGCTACTGGTAGAAGCTGCATTTTACAGATGTCCCCTAAACGCCTCACATGCAGACTATCAGTAGACGCCACAATTTATAGATGTCCCCTAAACGCCTCACATGCAGACTATCAGTAGGTGCCACAATTTATAGATGTCCCCTAAACGCCTCACATGCAGGCTACTGGTAGAAGCTGCATTTTACAGATGTCCCCTAAACACCTCACATGCAGGTTATCAATTTACAGATGCCCCCTAAACGCCTCAGTAATGCCACAATTTTTAGATGTCTCCTAAAGCATATCACATGCAGGCTACTGGTAGACACTATATTGTACAGACGTACCCTAAACGTCTCACATGCAGACTATCAGTAGATGCCACAATTTATAGATGTCCCCTAAACGCCTCACATGCACACTATCACTAGGCGCCACAATTTATAGATGTCTCCTCAAATGCCTCACATGCAGGTAATCCCTAGATTTTACAGATGTCCCCTAAACACCTCACATGCAGGTTATCGGTGGATACTACAATTTATAGATGCCCCCTAAATGCCTCTTATGTAGACTATCAGTAATGCCACAATTTTTAGATGTATCCTAAAACATATCACATGCAGGCTACTGATAGACACTATATTGTACAGATGTTCCCTGAACGTCTCACATGCAGACGCTAGCTTGGCGCATATGCACAAAAAAAACTCTACTCCCCTCTCAATTACTGCACCTCGGGCAATCAAAAGGTAAAAAGGTACCATTAATAGTTGGGTCCCAAATTAGAGACTGACCAGCGTTATCAGCCAATATTATCAGTAACAAGAAATGTCAAAAATATGTTTGAGATCATTTAAAAAACAGCGTCTCTGTTACAGTTTGTGCTCCAGAACGCCGGCGAGTTTATTTTTCATGTGTAAAATATCTGCCAACACATCTCTCTCTCTGCTTTTCTTCAATAACTAAACTGAAAGGATCCTTAACGACGTTTGTTTATTGAGATTAAAACTTAATTGTTGTGCTTGGAGACGGCAGTAGACAAAACAATCTCACCACGAGGTCCAACAAAGTAGCATTTCTGGTGCTTTTGATTGCATCACATGATCTTCCTCAGTGGACAGAGTCTCCCACTTGGGTTTAACGATGTTCAGGTTTAATTTAGTCTTCCTCCTAGGGGGGGTCGGGCCTTAAAATGTAAGGTTTAAGGTCTTTAAGATTGCACATGATCTTCCTCAGTAGACGGAGTTTCCTACTTGTCATGGACTTAAAGAAGCTAACAGGGGTCGGCTTAACATTTAAAATTAATTCTGGACATTGCAAACAGCACATGGTCCCTTTAGTAGATGCTGCCTCAAGCTTTTGATCACTTCACATGATCTTCCTCAGCAGATGGAGGATTGTCAAGGAACTGCCATTTTCCCCAGCACACATGGATAAAGAAGGTCATGTGATGCGTTGACAGCTCCTCGTCTTGTCAAATAATGTCAGTTAATGTTAAACGTTTGTTCAAGTTGAATATCAGCTGTTTTTGTCTTAAACTTTCCCGTCGACTGGGCAACTTTTGGTCTCCTGGGTCAATTTTAAAGGACTGATTTGACTATTTAGCAGAAGGCAGAGGTGTCAAACTCATTTTCATTAAAGGGCCACATACAGACCAATTTGGCCAGATCATTAAAAAGATGGAGGGAAAGAAGGAGGAAAGGAAGGAAAGAAGAAGGGAAAGAAGGAAAGAAGGGCAAAACGAAGGAAAGAAGAAGGGAAAGACAGACAGTGAAGGACGGACAGACAGGTGGAAGGAAGGAAAGAAGGAAGGACAGAAGGAAGGAAGAAATGAAGGAAGGAAAGTAGGAAGGTTGGAAGGACAGAAGGAAGGAAGAAAGGAACAAAAAAAGGAAAAAAGAAAGGAAGGAAGGACAGATGGAATTAAGGAAGGAACGAAGAGAGGAAAAAAGGAAGGAAGGACAAATGTAAGGAAGGAAAAGAACACAGGAAGTAAAGTGGGCCGGATTTTTGGACATTATGGTCAACAGACTTCATTGTAATCAGATTACATGTACTTTTTGAGTTAAAAAAGCAGAAATTATGATGTCATATATGATAATATGTCACAAAATTTAGTCAGGATACAGTTTAGATACCATTTTCAGATATTTGAATGGCCGCACTCAATCACACCTGTTGTTATCTCGGGTCAAAATCGACCCCTGGTCTGGAAGCATAAGGTGCAAATGATCACCCAATACAATGAAAGTAGTGATGATGTAATATAGAAACATCTGTGTTTCATGCAATTAGACAAAATACATCCATATTTATGTAAAAAAAAAAATCAACCCGGTCTGTTCTGACTGTTCCTTCCTCCCTCCCTCCTTCTCCCTTTCTTTCCTTCCTCTCTTTCCTCGCTTCCTTCCTCCATCCCCCTTTCTTCCTTCCTTCTGTTCTGCCTTCCTACCTCCCTCCTTCTTTCCTTCCTTCCTCCCTCCTACCTTCCTTCATCTCCCTCTCCCTCCTACCTTCCTTCATCCCCCTTTCTTCCTTCCTTCTGTCCTGCCTTCCTCCCTCCCTCCTTCCTTCTGTCCTGCCTTTCTCCCTCCTTCCTTCCTCTCTTCCTCTGTCCTTCCTTCTCTCCTCCATCCTTCCCTCCTCTCTCTCTCTCTCTCTCTCTCTCTCTTTCTTTCTTTCTTTTCCTCCCTTCCTTCCTCCTCCCTCCTTTCCTTCCTTCTTCCTTTTTTGACTCGAGGACAACAGGAGGGTTAAACTCAATATCGCCCTCAAACTTTGGTCAATATTGGACTTTTTTTTTTCTCTCCACTAAAACATGATTTAAATGCTCAACTTCAGTCTGTCTTTCTGTGTCAAGCTTTTGAGGAGAAACACTACTCTGTCTTAGCTCAATAACTGTCTGCCTGTTGCACTTATACACAATTTCAAGTCTTTAAAGTCAACAGAGTTTGAGTGTTTCGTACTCAAAAAAGGCCGATTTTGGCCGGAGTAACACTTCAAATCCAATAAGATAAGCCGGTTAAGGTGTTTACATGACAGTTGGAATAATAAGAGCCTTAATGTGGTTATAATTGAATAAGTGGAGTGTAAGTAAACACGCTGATGGAAAAGTTCTGGAAGTCGAGATTTAGGGACGCTGTGGGAATTAAGCTGCTCTGAAAATGAACCGGACTCCTTCAAAAAAAAAAAAAAAAATAGAAGAAGAAGAAAAAAACGTCACTTTTTAACTCAGATCGTTTCATTTTCAGTCTCAAACTTCAGTCTGAAGCAGGAATGTGTGTGAAACCCTCTCAACCCGTCTCATGTTCCTCCTCATTTTTCTCTCCTCCTCCTCCTCCTCCTCCCTTCCTCCATGCAATCCCTCGCCCCCCCCCCCCATCCCTCCATCCTCTCCCTCTCTGTGGTTCAAATTAGACAATGAAAACAATGAATTTGGTGTCTGTTTCTTTCTCTGTGTGTGTGTGTGTGTCTCTCTCTCTCTTTTCTGTCTTGCCCTCCCCCACTTCTTTCTCTTCATCTTGCTTTCTCTCTCTTTCATAGTGACCCCGTGTCATTCACTCTTTCTCTCTCGGCCATGCTAGCAACCCCCACTTCTCTCACTTTTTAATTTAAAAAAAAATATATATTCCTTTTTCTTTCTCCTCTCTTCTGTCTGTTTTTTAGTTTTTCTGTCTGTACTCAGATATCACCGTGTCTCTCTATTTCATCCCCCTCTTTCTTTATCTGTCTCTCTCTCTCTGTCTGTCTCTCTTTCTCTCTCTCTCTCTCTCTCTCGCTGTCTTTCTATGTGATTTCATGCTCCAGCTGGTCTATTATCAGTCTGTCTGAGGTTGTGTTAACATCAACAATACAGCTACACATACACTGATAGACAGATAGATGGACAGACAGATAGTCAGATAGACATTCAGCAGGGCGCATCCTTGTTCAAAACATGCATTTCTTTCCTTTCTCGTTTGTTTTTCTGTCTTTCTACTTTGTTTTTTTCCCCCACTTGATATCAGTAAGTTTAAGCTTGTTTCAAGTTATGTTTAACCTCAACTTTGAATGGAAAATTAAGCTTTCAAAAACAGCTATATAAGTTGTATTTAAAGAGAAATATTAAAATTTAACAATAATAAATAGTTAATTATGAAATATCTTAATCAGGAGCCCTGAGGAACACCACTTTAAACGAGGCACCCGTGTCATGCAAAACAGTTTATTTCAGCTTCCTCGATCATAATGGATAAAAAAAAAGATCTGCAGACATGTATTTTTTTGTATTTGTGGTGTAACTTTAAAGGGTTTGAAGTTGAGTTTGAAACAGTGGTTTAAGCTTTGAGCTGTACTTAAATTAAAACTTTCAAGGCAAACATAAAATCCTTTAATTATAAAGTTTCTTAATCAGGAGCCCTGTGGAACTCCACTTTAAACGAGGCACTGGTGTTACAGTCAACTTCTTCAGCTATTGTGTATAAAAAATCTGATACCTTTGAAGCATGCGGACATCTGAAGACATCTTTTTTTTTTTTTTTAAACATCTGTTTATTACATTTTGTTAGTTTTACAGAGAACAATACAGAACAAGGCACATGTAGTTAATTATAATAGCAATAATAATAATGATAATCAAACAGAAATACAGTAGATACAATTAACTGTGAGAAAAAGAAATTAAAAAATAAAAATTATCAACAAAAAAGATAGTAAAAGTAAAAATTTATAAAAAATAAAAATAAATTAAAAAAATAAAAACAAACACTCAAAATAAATAAATAAAATAATAATAATAAAAATAATAATAATAATAATAAAAATAATACAAATAAATAAATAATAATAATAAAAATAAATTAATAATAATACAAATACATAAATAATAATAAAATAAAAAATAAAAACAAACACTCAAAAATAAATAAAATAAAATAATAATAATAATAAAAGTAATAATAATACAAATAATACAAATAAATAATAATAAATTAAAAATAAATAAATAAATCCTCAGATCAACTTTTCATTCCAGCCGTCTACACCTGAAGACATCTTATTTGTTTTTCTCCTATTTAGGTTCGTTGTTGTAAACTTAAATGTGTTTAAAACAGAAATGTTTAACTCAACTTTACGCTTTATTGGTCGCTGCAAGCTTAAAAGCAACACATAACTTAAACAACCATTGGCCTTTAGTTTTTGAATGGTTCTCAAAACTCTTTTTATATAATAATGATAATAATAATAATAGTAATAGTAATAATAATTGTATAATAGTTGTATTTTTTCTTCTTTATTTTTGGTACATTCTCTTATATTTGGCACATTTTCCAATTATACTCAAGGGTGATGATCAAACTGTGGCTCACGACTCTAAATAGAGCAGCATCTATTTTCTTGAGGGTCCCCAAGAGACAGCAGTATTTTCTTTAGCTTGGGTCACAGGGTGTAACTCTGTTCAGCTCAGTCTAAAAACATCAGCTGATTTAGTCTCTATCAAAACCCTGCAAGATTTTCTTTGACTTGCCTTTTTGTCAGAAACGTTTGAGGTAGTTATGTTTTAAATATCCATGATACTTTGAGTCTTTTTTTAGTTTATTTCAGCCTGTTGCTAAAGCTAGCCGACTGTTGTGGGTCTGTGAATATCACCCAGAAAAAACAAGTAAAAACATGGAGAGAAAAAAACAACTTACAAATATAATTTCATTTTATGGGTTAAACACAGAATAGTGAAAGCACGTTTGTTTGTTAAGCTAATGAATCGATTAACTTCTCATCATGCTTATATGAAGTTCAGATGAAGGCCAGCCAACATATAAATAGTGAACTCCTGTGGAAAAATGTTTTGGGAATCATTTAAGGGTTACAAAGTTTATCTGTGCGTTTTTGTTTTTTATGTTACATTCACATGACGTCGTGTTGAAGCTAGAGTTAGCTTCGTTGCTTCATTCACTCTTCTTCTTTCATTTAAAACTAAAAACTACTACAGGAAAAACATATATATACATTCATTTTCAGATAGTTATGACACCACAGTTGATGGTATAGAAATTATCTTGAGTAAACTGTGTGAATTTATTGTTCTCGTTAGCAACCAAGCTAACAAGCATGCTAACTGACATGTTAGCATGAAGAGCCATTTGTCTCTTTTTCAATAAAACGCTTTAATAAACTAAATTTATGCTTTTAGCTTCTTTTTAGAGAAGAGAATGAAAAACAGATGTATAATAGAAAGTTACGAGTGGCAACAAGCCGTGATTTATATTCCTTTATTTGCATTTTCTTCTTTTTTTCCCACTCTTTCTTTGAGAAATCTGGTTTTGTTTATTTTCTTGCGAGTTTCACTTGAAGATCTATCTTTTCTTAATTGATCAAGATTCACATTCGCTACAGGAAGAAAATATATACAGTCATTTTCAGATAGTTATGACACCACAGTTGATGGTATAAAAATGATTTTGAGTTAACTGTGAGAAGTTATTGTTCTCTGTAGCAACCAAGCTAACAAGCACGCTAACTAGCATGTTAGCATGAAGAGTTAGAAGGATTCAAGGAAACGCTTTAATAAACTAAACTTATGCTTTTAGCTTTTTTAGAGAAGAGAATGAAAAACAGATGTATAATTGAAAGTGACGAGTGGCGACAAGCAGTGATTTATATTCCTTCATTTGCATTTTCTTCTTTTTTTGTGAGTTTCACTTGAAGATCTATGTTTTCTTAATTGATCAAGATTCACATTTGAGCAAAATCTGCAACAATAATTCAGCTTCCTGTCTACATTTATATAAATCATGACTGAAAATGTTCAAAATATGGAAGAAAAGGCTTCAAAAAATGTGAAATAAACTCAGATTTTTGCCTTTTTAGAGCTAATTTCTCTTTATTGTAGGGAGCTGGTGTCTTTATTAAGAGAAGGAAATGAAAAAAAGAAGATTTACAATAGAAACTGAGCTGCTTTTTACTTCTTTATTAACATTTTTTACATGTTTATTGTTTCTTACCCCTCCTCTTACTGTGTTTTTCTTTTTTTAAGTGTATTGTCTGTTCTTTAGTGAATATCTCCCCTCCCCTCCTCTACCGTCTTCCACAATAGATGGACAGACGGGATGTCTTCTTCTTCTTTTTCTCCTCCTGCCGTGTTCATTAATCACTCCCTCCCACTGCTCCTCTCTTTCTCTCCTTCCTCCCCTCATTTCTCTTGCCTGTCAAACATCTCTGTCTTCTTCTTCTTGTTCTTTTCTTCTTCTCTGCAAGACTGTTTGATTCACCCTGTCATGAAGGATCTTGTTTTCCCTCCTTTCTGCCTCTTCTCTGACTGCTATGCCCTTTCTTTTTCTTCCTCTTCCCTCTGTTTTCACTCTTCCCCACTTCTTTCCTCACTTCCTCACATCCTTCCTTCTGCCTTCTTTCTTTTCATTCTCTCTTTATCCTTCAATGAACCCTTCTCATCCATCCTTTCTTCCACTCTTCTGTCCTTTTTATGTCTCTCGTGTGTGTGTGTGTGTGTGTGTGTGTGTGTGTGTGTGTGTGTGTGTGTGTGTGTGTGTGTGTGTGTGTGTGTGTGTGTGTGTGTGTGTGTGTGTGTGTGTGTGTGTGTGTGTGTGAGAAAGACAAATCTTTCCACTGTTGTTGTTTAGATTCTTTCGGGATTTGTCAAATCTCGGCCATGTTTGTAGTTTTTAGAGACTTTTTTTTCTTCTTTCTTTTCTGTGGTATGTAAAGAGGGAAGGAATGTGCATTTTAAGTGTGTGTGTGTGTGTGTGTGTGTGTGTCTACATCTCGTCCATAACACACTAACACCACTTTAATGCGTGTGTGTGTTTTTCTTTGGCTTGTGTGCACATGTGAACATTCATACAACTTCCAAAAAAGTGTGTGTGTGTAATACATGAGAAAGTGTGTGTGTGTGTGTGTGTGTGTGTGTGTGTGTGTGTGTGTGTGTGTGTGTATGTGTGAACTCCTCTTTTAACTCAAACACACACACAGCTTAAAAGCAGCATTTCCTGCCTCGGAGGATGAAAGCAGTGTGATTATTTAGCCTGTGTGTGTGTGTGTGTGTGTGTGTGTGTGTGTTTTGTGTGTGACCCACTTGAGGCCTGCAAATAAAACAGGCCTCGCTGTTCGTGTGAACTCTTGCTTGATCTTGTCCTCTGTGTGTAAGTGTGTGTAAGTGTGTATAAGTGTGGCATGGGAGAAAGTGTGAGAGAGAACATGTGGTCCTGAATGTATACACCTGTGTGTGTGTGTGTGTGTGTCTGTGTGTGTGTTTGTGTGTGTGTGTGTGTGTGTGTGTTTTCCTAATGGGATGGTTGTAGATTAGTTGTGGAGGGTTCAGAGTGCTCTGCCAGCCTGTAGTGTGTGTGTGTGTGTGTGTGTGTGTGTGTGTGTGTGTGTGTGTGTGTGTGTGTGTGTGTGTGTTGGGTTTGTTCCCTTATGCTTTGTTTGGGGTGACCTACAAAAGCTACTGTCACATTCTTCCACACTCCCCCTTCCTCTCCTTTTGCTATAGGCTACAATATAATATACTATTATATTATTATTATTACATTATTATTATTATTATTATTATTATAGCTGCAACTATAATGATCAGTTTCACTAAGGATTCATCTGTTGATTACTTTATAAATAAGTCTATTAGATTAATTAGTTTGGTCTTTTAAAGTGAACTCATGAACACTTTTTATTATCATGTATGTAATATACAAAGTTCTTCATGTTTGCTGAGTAATTTGCACTTTTTTTAATGGTTATTTTTTTGGGAGATTATAAAAAAACCCCAAAGTATGAAGTTGGTTTAGTTGTAAATACCCACTGATTGTGTTTGGGTTCATAGTTTATATAAATTAGACTCTTAAATGAAATCTTTAACTGACTTCAAGGCAACTTATTTATTCATCTGTTGATTATTTTCGGTTATTTTTTTGGTTGTAAAATCTCATAAAAAGGTGAAAAGTGTCTCTCAGAGCCCATCATGGTTTCCTCAAACCACAAATGAATCATATTGCAGAAGCTGCAATCAGAGAATCTGGAGATTTTCTTCTTAAAGAATGAAACCAAACATCCAAATCAAAAGTGTTGACAACTCATCGATCAATCAACTAATTCTTGCAGCTCTATAAATTCTATTAACTTAAAGATTAGTGTTATTCTTAAATGTATTTGGCCTTTTTGTAACAGTCTACCAATGATAACAACCATAAATATTGTGAAAAAGCACAAATACATATCATAAAAATCCCAGCCTGGATTCCAAATGTATCTTTAATTGATTAATCAAATCATCATTACTCAATTTTCTTCCCTATTTATTAATATTTCATTGATAAAACAATAATCAAGAAAAAAACTGATGGATCAATCGACAGTGAAAGTAATTGTAGTTGTAGTTGTCATATCAGGGTTACTGTAATTCATTTAAAAAGGTGTTTATTAATGTATTTATTAACAATAACTCCTTCTGTGGTCACCAATAATGACAACATAGTAAAAACAGTTGTAATAATATAAAATACGTCCTCATAGGAGAAAGTATAATTACTCTATATTAATAATCACGTGTCCTTATATCTGTTTAAACCTGCATTATATTGTTTAAAACCATTCATTACATGTTTAAATAATGCTAATAATAGCAAAAACAGTAAGCGCCAAGTAAATGAAATAAACCTGAATGAATGTGGGCATCAATGTGTTTGTGTGTGTGTGTGTGTGTGTGTGTGTGTGTGTGTGTGTGTGTGTGTGTGTGTTTTGGGTCAGTTGGTCCGAAGTCATCTGTTTTCTTGGAAAATTGAGCAGAGTCATGGTGATCAGGGGCTGTCGTGCAATTTGCCGGCCAAAACCTTCATGTTCCCCGCGGTGAATCATGATGATCGTCTTTCCAGCTCGCACTGTGACATCATCATCATCATCATCATCATCATCATGATCATTATCATCATTATTAAATAGGCAGCAGGGCCCTTGTCTTGGTAACTTGTCCCTTTTGACATCTGCTTTTTAAAAAGGCACTGATCTCTCACCCTTCATCATCATCATCATCATCATTATAAAGTAAATCCTCTATCTATACAGTAGTAGAGTCATCATAGTGTCTTTTTATTCCTCTGGGACTTTATATCACATTATGTCATCATCATGTTTCTTCATTTATTCCTAATAATCGTTTAACTGTTGCTTTAATATTGTAAAAATTCAATATGGTGGAATCAGTGCTGTGTAAATCAGAAGGTCTCGTTGTGATATCGTTATTAAGTCTAAATGGTTTAATATTAATTCACAAGATGTTGAGTTTGGAAATCATACAGTAGATCTACAGATATGATATTTATTGCACTGAATCAGTTAGTTTAGAGTATTTTTTGCTTTTTGGCTTCATAATATGAAAATCTCACTGTTCATCACTTGAGCTCACTTTAACCCTCCTGTCGTCCTCCCGGGTCAAATTGACCCCGTCTCTTTTGACTGTTACTTCTTTCCTCCCTTCTTCCCTCTTTCTTTAATTTTTCCTTCCTTCTTCCCCTCCTCCCCTCTTTCTTTGCTACCTCCTCCTTCCTTCCTTTCTTCCTTCCTTTCATTCTTTTTCTTTTCATCCTTACACCTTTCCTTCCTTCCTTCCTTCCTTCCTTCCTTCTTTCCTTCCTTGCTTCTCTCCTTACTTCCTTCCTCTTTTCCTCCTTACTCATTTCCTTTCTTCCTCCTGTCCTTCCTTGACCTGCGGACAACAGGAGGGTTAATAACACAATGTTTCATTTCGGTCGTAGTTCACTCATGATAACAATTTCTTTTGTCTGTATACATTTTGTGCAGGATTCCTAGTTTTTATTGTCAAGTCAAGAGTTTTTGGATTATGTGCAACTGTCACTCACTTTTTATGAAATTACGACAGATTTTAATTCGATTAGTTTCTGTATTAGTGTGCAAGGGATCATGTCTTTGGTCGTGTGTGTCCGTGTGTACTACAGTATTGGACCTTTCAGGCTAATATTTTTATTCACGTTTATAACAGTCTGCTCAACGATTGTGGTGATTCACACAACTTTTGGAAAACCTGACTGCTTAACAGGCCAGTAGGGGGAGCAAGTGAGCAACAGCCGCTTCAGTTTCAAATCTTCACGTTAGATTAATTGGTGGCAATATTCTATAACTTGAGAATAAGTTGTGTGTTGAGCCCATCAGTCTTCGCCATTTTACGAGATGTGTTACGACTTAGCAAAAGATATTTCCAGCAGTCAGCTATAGGTTAAAAACAACGCTTAGCTAGTCTGTTGCAAGCCATATTTTAGCCTTTATTGTGGCTCAAAGTCTAGCTTCCATAGAAAGGTTTGATCTCATATTGAACCAGAATATCTGCAGATTAAATCCACACCTGATATGTTATGATCCACTAAAGTTAGGCACAATATGAGATGAATAAACACCAGCGTGGAGATCTACCAGATTCCTCCAGATTGCTGCTTTTTATATAAATTAGTATTAAAACAGTTTGTCTTTTACATCTTTTCTATAATTACATTTGCTTGCAGACTTTTATGTACAAATCTAGAAATATAAGAGTTGGTGGGATAAATAATGGGCTCCATGGTGTAATCATTACATCATCTATAGTCCGAGTATGACATCATCACCACAATAACACAATAAACACCACCCAGCAACAAAAGAAACTAATCATCTTGGTTTCTACTTTCTTTCTTGCACTTCATAGGACTTAAATGACCCATTTTATGTGCTTGATTTTATATATTTCTCGTAGCTTCTGTGGCTTTATCTGAGTGCAACACTCTGGCTTATTGCATCATTTCATATGAAGTGATAATAATAGCATTAGCAGTTTTATGATGTACTTTTTAAAAGAAGGTAAACTTTTATTTACAGCTCTTTTTGGATTGTTAAAGTGCTTTACAAGGATTAAAAAAGTAAAAAAAACAAAGTCATAGAAAACAGTAAAAAGACCAGTCGGTGATGTCACAACAGAGCAAGTTACAAAAATACCAACATTACAACAATAACTGCAAGAAATACAGCGCTGACGGCTTCATTTGCATAGCCGTTTACTGCACATTGTAAAATAAAAAAAGAGAACAAAACAGGAAAATTATCAGTCAGCTATAATTAATAGAAGACTAATGCTGACTCCATTAAAGTCTATAGCTCGGTTGAGGCTGACTCAGCACAATCCGGAGAGCAACGCTGGACTCCCTGAAAACAGATTAACTAGACTACGACAGCATAATGAGAGCAATAACAAGCCTGGTTTATTAAAAAACAAAGTTTGGTCTCAGTGCGGCTGGTGCCTGTGAAATCTGATCATGCAGTAACAGAGTCACAGTCGTGTTTTTTAACAGGCTCCGTCTGCTTCCAGGAAAGGGAATGACTGTCGCAGAAACAGAGAGCGCGGCCCGATGTGTCACTCCTGTGCCTGATATTTACTGGAAACACCGGTGAACTCATAAGCAGAAGCCGGTTATAAGTCACAGCTGAGTCGTAGAGGCAGATACACAGACAGACAGACGGACGGGTGAAAGAGAGATTAATTAGTTCATTTACAAGAAGCACAGGAAGATGGAAAGGGAGGAAAGTGCCATGAAAAAGGTGGAGAGACAAATTCATGATTGTTTTTGACCCTTTTTCATGGTTTTGACCACTTGTTGAAGAGGTTATGATTGTGCTTGTGTTTCCATCCACCTGTTTTTAATTTGCATTTCCTATTTGCACATTTTAAAAGAAAACAACATGGTGCAAAAATGTTGCTTGACTCAGGTGGAGAAGACAAGAGACAGACATGATAAAAGTGCTCAAGGCTCCAAAAGTCAGGACTTAAAAGAAGAAAACACCCCAATAAAAACCATTAAAATAAATTGCCACTAGAATAAATCTGTGTAATGTTGCTATGTCTTGTTCATCTATATCTTTTACACACATACATGTACATGTAAAATGGATTATATAAGATTACAGTGACACAGCATTACAGTAAAAGTGTTTTAAAATGTGCATTAACTGCTTTTTGGCCACTAGGGGGCAGCGGAGTAAGAAGTAGTGAACAAAACACTGACTTATCTTCATGTTATATACAATAAAAACCATTAAAATAAATTGCCACTAGAATAAATGAAGTGAAATGCGAGTAAATATAAATAAATAAATAAATGTTGCCTCCTATAGTATCTGTGCAATGTAAAGTGAGTTTCAAGAGTGACTGAAAAACTGCATTAACTACTTTTTGGCCACTAGGGGGCATCAGAGTGAGAAGAAGTAGCTAACAAAACACTGACTTATCTTCATGTTTTAAGTTGATATGTTGAACTTCCACATCCAACAGTCACTGAGCAACATTATCATTCATTTGGAGTCGTGTTTCTGTCCACCTGCTGAATGTAAGTCCAATATTCACTCTCTTTTAGCTCTGTTTTTACTCTCTACCAACTCCTAAAAAGGGGAATATCTGGCTCTTTAGCTGCTAAATGCTCCACTATGTTCACCAGCATACATGTGCATGTAAAATGGATTATATAAGATTACAGTGATACAGAATTACAGTAAAAGTGTTTTAAAACCTGCATTAACTGATTTTTGGCCACTAGGGGGCAGCGGAAACAAGTAGCGAACAAAACACTGACTTATCTTCATGTTTTAAGTTGATATGTTGAACTTCTACATCCAGCAGTTACTGACCAACATTATCATTTATTTTGAGTCGTGTTTCTGTCCACCTGCTGAATCTGAGTCCAATATCATTCTCTTTTAGCTCTGTTTTTGCTCTCTACCAACTCCTAAAAAGGGGAATATCTGTAGCTCTTTAGCTGCTAAATGCTCCACTATGTTCACCAGCTAGTCTACAAGCTAAGTGTCTGTTTGCTGTTTGGTGCTGAGCAGGAAGTGTACAGTAGCTTTTTACAGCTTTTTCTCTCTGAAAACGACGCTAAAGTTGCAGCCGGACAGCGAAACAATGAGCTGAAACTCATTAAAAAAGCTCCGTATAGCCCGAGGAGAGCTGCAGAGTTACTGATAACTCTCTGTAGGTTCATCACTACGAGCCACAACCAACATATTATACACTTGACATTTCATATGTTTTTAAAAATATTGAATACAGCCACTTTAAACCACCATGGCCCCCTTTCTTCTGCAATGAGCTGAAACTCAATATAAAGCTCTGTAAAGCCGAGCGGACCTGCAGAGTGACTGATAATTCTCCCTGTAGATAATTCTCCTAACCCTTCTTTCTGCATTGGTTTAATGTTGCACCACCGACCGTTTGACTCGACAAACCCCCTCCCCAATATCTGGAAAATTCCAAATGGAAACACAATGGCTAATGTGTAAATGTGTCCGACTGTTAATTATCAAACTAACTTCAACCTGCTGTTTTCTCACATATCAGCAGCTTATTGTTACCAGTTAGGAAGACGGTTGCTAGGATACCACCAAGTCCTCCAACTGAAACAATAACATACATGGGTTGTCTGTACAGGTTAAAGCACAATGATAGTTATAGTTAGGAATACATGTTAATTTGAGTTACTTGGATAAGGTTAGTCACCGGGTGCAGTCAGAGATGACGGTTGGTAGGAAACAGGAAGTAGAGCTGCCCACATATTGGATGACGATCAGAAACCTGCATATAGTTTTTTTTTTACAGGACTACCAAGGAGCTTATTTGGGGGGTTAAAAGCTCAGCTAAGTGCTTGTTTACATGCATAAAAATATAAGCAGGATATTTTAAAAAAAACAGATAATAACTGGGACGCTAATGTCAATGAAAACAGCTTATCAGTAAAATCACATTTGTCACTTTTAAGAGAACAAAACCAAAACCGGTGGCAGTGTTTTATGTTTTTATGTGCGTGTGGGTGTTCTCACTTCTTCATTTCCATGCTGCAGATCACCTGGTGTCCTTTAATGCAAAATGACAACGCTCCTGGTTCGGAGACCAGCTGAAATCCCCTGATGGCAGCAACGGTGTCATTATGTATTAAATAGATTTTTTGTGTTTTTAGAGCTCGAGGGCAAACTGTGGCTCATTTAGAGTTCTTTAGTTGATCAATGCGCGTTTCTAAATGTCATATAAAATAAACGTACTAGAGGAAATGATTAGGAAATTAAAGATGAACAGGAGGTAGCTTTATCTCGTTGCAATAGTTTTTAAATTAAGAGTGAATTTATTTAAAATAATTAAGATTTATTTTTTATTTAATGTTACATTTTCATTTGTTTTAGCTCTTATCTTTTTAAATTTAAATATATTTTTATAAATATTTTCCTCTTTATATTTCTCTTTATAGTTCAGCAGCTTCTTAAAATGCGCATTTTTAGATTTTCAGTTTAAATTAAACAGAAGAAGATGAAGTGAGCAGTTAAGTCGGAGCTACAACCACCTTTTCTTTCTCCCTCCTTTCCTCCCTTCCTTCCTCCCCTCCCTCCTTTCCTTCCTTCTTCCTCCCTTCCTTTCTCCTTTCCTTCTTTCCTTCCTCCCTCCTTCCTTCCCTCCCTCCTTTCCTTCTTTCTTCCTCCTTTCCTTCCTTCTTCCTCTCTTCCTTCCTCCTTTCCTTCCTTCCTTTCCTCCTTCCTTTCCTTCCTCCCTCCCTCCTTTCCTTCCTTCTTCCTCCTTTCCTTACTGTATTAATGTATTAATCTGATATAATATAAAATGTAAAATTTGGAAAAACAAGAATTTCAAGTTCAGTGTATCTTTGCAGCAGCTTCTTAAATTGTGCAGAAGAAGAAGAAGAAATTAAAACAGAAGAAGAAGAATTGAGTAGTGAAGTCGGAGCTACAACCACCTTTTCTTGAGCGCCACCTACAGAAAACCCTTTTTAATGTCTCTACCAACACAAAGAACGCAGTGTTTTTCCATTTTACCAGAGCGGCCGGCAGACAGACGTAGATAATCAGACGGTAGGTGAAGTTGAACTTTGAAATGTCTGTCGGCGTGACCCAACAAAAACAACAACAGTAATTATGAAGCAACTCCCCTCCTCCTCTTCCTCCTCCTCCTCCCTCCTTCTTCCCATTGACTAACTGATAACAGAGTTAACAGCCTTATAAAGTGATACTGTTTGTGTGTAATCAAACCCCATCGACAGCATTATAAAGTAGGACGCCATTAAAGCTGCAGACGGGGGGCGGGGGGGGGGACCTGCTCGACTTTCCGCCTGATGAGTCTCGTTGAGTTCGTGTTCGGATCAGATTAGATTAAATTCAAGCGGGTCGTGTGAAGACGCAGCAGAGGAAGCAGATGCAGAAGCAGCAGCAGTAGAAGCAGTGACGGCGGTTAAAGACCATTTATGCATCAGGGAGGGAGCAGAAAGTCATAAATTCTTCCTTTTTAAATGAACCGATTGAGCAATATGACGATAATATCTCCGCCGGTAGAACGCTGATCAATAAGAGGGGGGGTCATTAATGCTTCACCAGCTGCTGTTTGTGGCTTCACTTCCACAAGTCCCCCTCGGCCACTCGGTAACAACAACAACAGCTGAATATTTAACCTACGAGGGGATGAAAAAGCCCCCTGATCTCATGCCAAAAAAAAAAGCAAAAAAAAAAAAAAGCAAATGACAAAGCAGTTTTATTGTTCCGGTAGTTAACACGGTGATATATTGCCTCTTCACTAAGACGTTTCTCTTGGATCTCTGCTCTAATTAGCCAGATTACTTCTCTCTCTATTGGAAGGAAGGAAGAGGGGGGGGTGCGTGTGATTGTGATTGTATTGTTTGTGTCATCTACAGGCCACCGTAGCTCGAGGGGAGATTACATGTCAGTGTCGGGAGATGTTTCAGTCGCTACATAGAAAGGTCAAGAAAGTTCACAGGCCTACCGATGGCACCTGACATTTCATAATTAACCTCCAAAATAAAAGGTGTTTTTTATTTTTATTTAAAAATTCAAATATATCTGTTAAATAAAACATATCGGACTGTGTCAATGTGTCAAGGACAGAAGAATACACTCCTGGACTCATCTTTATTGTTATTATATTATTATAACTGGTGTTTTTAGGCTCTGCTATAGCCTTTATTAAGATTTTATAGACTTAATAAAGGCTAAGTAATTAAATCATTTAAATAGACAATAACTTTTTTTTTAATGAGGCAAGACAAGATAAAAGGTGTCAGACAGCCGTCACATCACATCATAAAAGACGATGATTGTTTAAGACGCAAACATCAGTGGATTTAAAATGTAAAAAAAAAAAAGATGCAACATGAAAATATTCATATTAAACCAGGGGTGTCAAACATGCGGCCCGTGGGCCAGAACCGGCCCGCCAAGACAGACCAATTTGATCTGATGTGGGCCAGATCATTAAAAAGATGGAAGGAAAGAAGGAAAGAAGGAAGGAAGGAAATAAGGAAATAAGAAGGGAAGGAAGGAAAGACAGGCAAAAAGAAAGAAGGAAAAAGGGTAGGAAAGAGAGATACTGAAGGATGGACAGACAGAAAGAAGGAAGGGAGAAATGAAGGAAAGACAGAAGGAAGAATGGAAGGAAGGAAGGACAGAAGGAAGAATGGAAGGAAGGACAGATGAAAGGAAGGACAGAAGGAAGAAAGGAAGGAAGGACAGATGAAAGGAAGGACAGAAGGAAGAAAGGACAGATGAAAGGAAGGACAGAAGGAAGAAAGGAAGGAAGGACAGAAGGAAGAATGGAAGGAAGGACAGAAGGAAGGAAGGACAGAAGGCAGAATAGAAGGAAGAAAGGAAGGAAGGACAGAAGGAAGGAAAAGCACTGGATGGCAAGTAGGCCGGACCGCACCCCTCGGTGGGCCGTATCTGTCCCGCGGGTCGCATGTTTGACACCCCTGCTCTACATGTTAACTGAGACTTAATTGTATGTATTAATTGAACCTTTTATTCACGTTGGCTCTTTTACAGCAGTTTCCTGTTTAAGACTTTTTTGTTTTTGATACCTTTACCCATTAGCGACGCCGCAGTGAGAAAACGTTGCCACCAATTATCAGACTTGTGACAACACCAGTGTCACCGCTTATTAGAGCCGCCATGTCGTCACCGTTCAACTACACAGCCAAAGAAATATCTGAGAAAGTTTAACCCCCCCCCCCCCCCCCAAAAAAATTATATATGTCGTCCTCCCGGGTCAAATTGACCCCATCTCATTTTGACTGTTTCTTCCTTCTTTCCTTCCTTCCTCCCTCTTTATTTAATTTGTCCTTCCTTCCTCCTTTTCTTCCTTCTCTCCTTACTCATTTGCTTCCTTCCTTCCTCCCTCCCTCCCTCCTTACTCCTTTTCTTCCTTCCTTCCTACCTTCCTTCCTCCTTCCTACAGTTTAACTACATGATTATTGCAGCCAAAGGAATTTATCACATCAATATTATCACCATATCTGAGAAAGTTTGAACCCCCCAAAAACAAAAATTATATCGTCCTCCCGGGTCAAATTGACCCCATCTCATTTTGACTCTTCCTTCTTTCCTTCCTTCCTCCCTCTTTCTTTCCTCATTTCCTTCCATCCTTCCTCCTTTCCTTCCTCCCTCCCTTCCTTCCTTCTTCCTTCCTTCCTTCCCTCTTTTCATCTTTCCTTCCTCCCTCCTTCCTCCTTTCCTTCCTCCCTCCTTCCTTCTTCCTTCCTTCCTCCCTTCCTTCTTCCTTCCCTCCTTCCTTTCCTCCTTTCTTTCCTTCCTTCTTCCTCCCTCCCTTCCTTCCTTGACTCAAGGACCACAGGAGGGTTAACAGACATTTCAGACTATACCAAATAAAGATAGAGGTTCATATTTAAATATTATCCAGACTCAAATCAAAACTGTTGAAGGTTGAGATCGAGAAAGTAAAAGTAGACGAACGACTGTTAAACATGTGTAAGGTGAAGAGTTACTGCTGCAGATCTTCTGAATAATCTTCAACGTCTCAGTTTTCCAGGTAAACGATGGAAAGTATGACTTAATATTTTTTTATTTTTTTTATTTTTTAATATTTGACTCTTTTTTTCCTGGCGGCCGGAGCGTCGCCTGCTGCTGAATGACATCCAGAGAAATACTTAAAGTCACTTTGTCACCGTAAAGCAGTTTAAACGTTTCTGACTTCATATCAGCTGTTATAAGTAGAGGAGAAGAAAAAAGGAAAAAAAAGGAGGAGGGTAGGGGGGGTGAGGGTGAGTGGGGTGGGGGGTGGGGGGTGGGGGGGGGTTAAAATGGTTTAAACGGGTGTGTTAAAACTCAGCCGCAGCCTGAAGACGAGGACAGTCAGCCGTTAATAAAGTTGATATGTTAGTTCATCACTGTAAAACTTTACAACTCTTTGAATGTTTATCATTTTTTATAATAACCAGCTCTGTCTGTCTGTGTGTGTGTGTGTGTGTGTGTGTGTGTGTGTGTGTGTGTGTGTGTGTGTGTGTGTGTGTGTGTGGTTTTATTACATTACCGTTATCACTTTTATAGTGTGTGTGTGTGTGTGTGTGTGTGCTTTTCCTTACATGGCCAAGTCGACCTACCACGAGGGTGTAATAGAATAAAAGCTAATCTGTGTGTGTGTGTGTGTGTGTGTGTGTGTGTGTGTGTGTGTGTGTGTGTGTGTGTGCAATAATAATATATTCTGGGAGATTCAACGTGTGTGTTTATAAAAGGAAAGAGAGCGAGACATCTGTGTGTGTGTGTGTATGTGTGTGTGTGTGTGTGTGTGTGTGTTGAAGCTGAACTTGTATCCGTGTGTGTGTGTGTCCACTGTGACCCAGTGTAAACTAATATTGATTCAGCTGTTGGTGTTCTACACTAGTCATAAAACTGGACTTATTGAAGGATCCAGGCTTAACTTCTGACTATGTGTGTGTCTGTGTGTGTGTGTGTGTGTGTGTGTGTATTGTACCAAGATTTTCCCTCTGTGTTTGTGCTAGTCTCTGTGTGTGTGTGTGTGTGTGTGTGTGTGTGTGTGTGTGAGTGAGTGTGTGTGTGTATTGTAGGTATTAGGTTGGACTGAGAACATGTGCAGATAAATTTTAAACCCCGGTCTACGTGTCAAACAGAGGTTTTGTACACATTTAACACTTCACGCTAAAACACTAAATCAATAAAGAAACAGTTAACATGTTCTATGTTTCATTTCTGACCTTATTATATATTTATAAATCTATATATATATATATATAAACCTAGTAAGAAGTGTCACTGGTATCTACCTTATCTTATGCTTATTATTAATTTGTACTTTAACCGTTGTGTCGTCCTCCCCAGTCAAATTGACCTCGTCTGTTTTGACTGTTCCTCCCTCCCTCCTTCTTTCCTTCCTTCCCTCCTTCCTTCCCTCCCTCCTTTCCTTCCTTCATTCCTCCCTTCCTTCCTTCTTTCCTTCTTTCCGTCCCTCCTCCATTCCTTCCCTCCCTCCCTCCCGCCCTCCTTTCCTTCCTTCTTCCTCCCTCCTTTCCTCCCTTCCTTCCTCCCTCCTCCTTTCCTTCCTCCTTTCCTTCCCTCCCTCCTTTCCTTCCTTCTTCCTCCCTCCTTTCCTCCCTTCCTTCCTCCCTCCTCCTTTCCTTCCTCCTTTCCTTCCTTCTTCCTTCCTTCCTTCCTTCCTTTCCTCCCCTCCTTCCTTCCCTCCCTCCTTTCCTTCCTTCTTCCTCCCTCCTTTCCTCCTTTCCTTCCTTCCTCCCTCCCTCCCTCCCTCCCTCCTTTCCTTCCTTCTTCCTCCCTTCCTTCCTTCCTCCCTTCCTCCCTTCCTCAGGAGGATTAATAAAACACCAGAAACTCAGACAAACACTCCATATATAGTTAAAAAAGTCGGTGTAGAAGTTGAATGAATTGATGAAAACCATTTAACACTTATAAATGATGACATACTGAAACATGCACACAGCTTCAACCTCTTTAAAGAGACAGAAACATCATATCTAAGTGGAGCGCTCCTCATATTAGGGGGTATGTGATATGACGATACTAGATAGATTAAATAATTGATTAAAATGTGTCAACGATCTTCTTCCACATGCACATATCCATTTTTAACAAGTCCAAATAGACTCTCACTACCTTTTTAAACACCTGCTTTTGTTAATTTATGACATTATTTGTGTTTTTACTGTACTGTTATATGAGTGTCAATAATGTTCTTTGAATCTTCAATAACTGGCGCTCTTTTAATCATGTCGTCTTGTTGAGCCCTTCCTGGTTTAACTGGCAGCAGATTGGAGTTAATATTCATGTAACGATAATGGATGGAAACATGAATTTAGTTGCAGTTTCTTTTGATAAGTGTCTATAAATTCAGTTTCAATTTGCACTATACTCGGATGGAAACTGGGCTAAAGATAGCTGGTAGTTCAGGACACTCTGAACAATTGATCGATTATGTAAGAAAATAAGTGAAAATAATCTTAAATTGCAGCCTCAGCACTACCTTGCTTTGTGTGTAGTTTCTTGGGCTCTACTGTAATATCTTTACATGATTTAGAGTATAAAACAACCCTCCTTATTTATTTTATACTGGCCCTCTGTGCAGCCGCTCAGTTCAGCCTCTGTCTATTAACAAACCGTTTTAGCTCCCGTCTCTTTAAGGCCCGCCCCCTCTCTGTTCTGATTGGTCAGCTCCTAGAAGCTACATAGCAGGATTTCTCTTCTTTTTCTCCTTCTTCATTCAAAATATTAACGTCATAAATACGTCTGGATAACATTAGCAATGTTAGCAACAAAGGCTACAGAACGTACAGCTATCACCTTATCGTACAGTAACGTAATTATCAGCATCATGTTACCTCGAATCATTATGGTATTATATTATCATTATATCAGTGGTATAAAATGATCTTTTAATTGGCAATATTATCGTTTATCATGATTATTTCTAAGACAATAAGAGTAGTTGGATGAGGAAGTAGCTTTTTTACATATATTCACCTCAAGTTTTGGAACTATGACCATGTTTATTATCCGACACCATACCAGACAATTACATTATCTTGATATATCTCCTTTTTAACTCTCACACAGTGTTCATATTCTAACTCATAATTAGTCTCTACACCCATTCACATTCATAAACACCCCGTCAGTCATTAATAAATATTTGATTAATCCTTCCGTTTGATTAATCATGTGGAAAACAGACATTTACAATTACTATTTAATGATCCGGGAGAACATTTTAAAGAGTATGATGAATATAAAAACATGTTTAAATGCTGATTTTTTTGAATTTTTTAATAAATACAGGTCAAACTCATACATTTACATACATAAAAATATGTATCGGCTGCATACAAATTTTAAAAAATGATGCATTTTATTTCCATTTCTTTATACTGTAGGTCACATTAGGAAACGTCCGGCTACAGGATACATGTACAAGGTGTTTTTACTGCTCTCAAATGTAAAAATGGGTCAAATTTGAACAGTATATAAGAGTTAAAACAGCATTCTGATACAAAATCCAAGATGGAGGACCTTTTTATAGTTGCTATTATAATCAAGTGGTGTTAACAAAATCTTAATTAATTAAAAAGATTCAAATGATAAGGAGCTAATTTGGACTTTTTGGGGTCCTTTGGTAATCTAAACATTTTCATCCTCAATACATTTCTGCACCTCGGAGGGTTTTGAGCTCCATTTCCGAGGATGAAAAACATCAGTGAGTGAGAGAGAGGAAGAAAGTGAGAGGGTTTGTCTTTTGGTGTCCTTGTGTATTTGTGCAGAAGGGAAAGATTCAGTGTGTGTGTGTGTGTGTGTGTGTGTGTGTGTGTGTGTGTGTGTGTGCGTCTACATGTGTGTTTAGTGTGTGTTTGTGAGATGTATGAGGACGGTGAGTAATACTGCATGTGTCACTCGAAGTCCCCAGAGTTTTCTTCTTCTCTTCTTCCACCCTCTCTCTCTCTCTCTCTCGCTCTCATGTCCTTTCTCACTCGCTCTCTCCCATCTGTCTTCCTTCCTTCTCTCTCTCTCTCTCTCTCTCTCTCTCTCTCTCGCTCTCTCTCTCTCTCTCTCTCTCTCTTTCTTTCTTTATTTCTTCATCTCTCTTTTTTTCTGTGACATTCCTGTCCAGCGCTGAGGGTGTCATCCTAGTTTTCTGCTGACTCGGTGCTTAGCAGATATACACACACACACACACACACACACACACACACACACACACACACTCCAGCTGTTGAGAGCGGGGGCGTTTATTGGATTGTCTGTGTCCTCTATTTGGATAAGGAGAAGGGAAAGAGGGGAGCGAAAGGAGAGAGAAAAGAAAGAAAGAAAGGCAAGAGGGAGGGAACAAAGGAGGACAAGGAGTGACAATAGAAAGAGAAAAGAGAAAACAGGAAAGTAGAAGAAGAAGAAGAAGCAAAGGATGCTGCACAGGAAGAGATGAAGAAGAAAAGAAAGGGGGAAGAGAGAAAAAAAGAAAAATTAAAAGGGGAAAAGAAGACAATTCACATTAGAGATAGTAGTAATACACATATCACACTTTTAATAATACATTAATATATACTTTAAATATAATATAAGTTAAAGAATATTAATATATTAACAATATTGGTGGTCATATCACCATTTTAACATAAAAATATGAGCAAAGATTTCCCTATTTTTTAAATATATATTAACATTTACATTGAATTAATTAATTAAATGTTAATTATGTTAATATTTAAATTTTTAGATTTTTTTTTTACATACAATAATTTTTTTTACTTAATTTTTACATAAAAGCATCATTAACGATTGTATCTATACACAAAACACACATTTAATCACTATGGGGGGGGGGTCGGGGGGGTCGGGGGGGTCGGCTGTGTCTCTCAGAGGTAGAGCGGGTCGTCCGTCCATCCATCGATCGGGAGACCGGCGGTTCGATCCCCGGCTCCTCCTCCGTTCCTCATGGTGAAGTGTCCTTGGGTAAGATACCAATGAATGAGCATTAGAAACTCCTCCTGATGAGCAGGTTGGCACTGTGTATCTCAGCATCTGTCATCAGTGTGTGTGTGTGTGTGTGTGTGTGTGTGTGTGTGTGTGTGTGTGTGTCTGTGTGTGTGTGTGTGTGTGTGTGTGAATGATGTCATGTAGTGTAAAGTGCTTTGATTGATTGGTTAGAAAGGTGCTATTTAAATGCAGTCGATTCACCATTTATAGCTTAATAGCATTTGTTTATACTTGTTAGGCGTTGTAGACACCAGACAGAGAGTGTTTTACACTTTCTGAGGGAATAACGTTCAAATCTGTTTCTGTTACGATTATTTATTCTTCTTATTCATGTCCGTTGGTGTTAAATTAAGTTATTAATCTTCGTATCGTCCTCCCGGGTCAAATTGACCCCGTCTGTTTTGACACTTCCTTCTTTCCTCCCTTCCTTTTCTCCTTTTTCCCTCCTACGTTCCTTCCTTCCTTCCTTCCTTTCCTTCCTCCCTCCCCTTCTTTCCTCCCTCCTTCCTTCCTTCCTCCTTTCCTCCCTTCCTTCCCTCCTTCCATCCTCCTTCCTTCCTCCTCCCTTTCCTTTTCTCCCTTCCTTCCTCCCTCCTTCCTTCCCTCCCTCCCTTCTTCCTCCCTCCCTTCCCTCCTTCCTTCCACCCTCGCTCCTTCTTTCCTTTCCTCCCTCCTTCCTTCCCTCTCTCCTCCCTCCCTCCCTCCCTCCCTCCCTTCCTTCCTTGACTCGAGGACAACACGAGAGTTAAAAAAGAGTTTGTGACTTTAACTGTATAACACTGTTTAGTTAATGATTTTATTGTCAATCAGTTAATCAATTAAGTGACTGATTGGTGCGGAGCAAATGCTGATGATGTTTTGCAGCCACACTTTCTACCATTAGTGTACAAATGAGGTTCAGATTTAAATGGATCACCAAAGTTATTATAACTCATCCTCTGGGAACCATGAATCAATTTTGTGTGCCGATCAATCTACTGTATAAGCTACATGTTTAGATGTTTTACAGGATCAATGGAAAGTTGACTGTCGTTAGTGACACAAGAGGAAAAGTCAGGAGGGGGGGCGGGGGTGGGGGGTTGATGATGTTAGCAGGATTCATCCTCTGAGGATCATGAATGCAATCCTTCCAATACTTGTAGAGGTGGTTCAACTGTTTTATTATTATTTTTTTAAATAGTCTGCTCTCTTTTTGGAGCCATTGCTACAACATTTCATTTGGATGTGCACTATATAGTGAATAATCTGGGTTAGGGTTATCTTATCTTAATACATCTAACATGGCTTATTATGTTATTATGCTTTTTGTTATTTTTATACTCTTATACTGTCAGGTGTCAGATTTTAAACATGGTCAAATTACCAAAAACTTGAGGTGAACATATCTAAAAATGTTCCCTGTAATTTAAAACCAGGGCTTCAACCTGCTTTTAACACCTTATTTAGAAAGTTAGCTCCACTTCCTCCTGATGATGATGTCCGATTGGTCGCACATGCCGACAAATTTCCGTCCGTTATGTGACCTTTGCTGCATCGGTGATTCTGAAAGGTTGCTCACGTTGTCTCGGACTCAAAAATGCACGTGACGTTTCCATTTCGAGAGATAATGACGAGAAAATTAAGCAAAAATTTTACGAATTGTAACACTCAGCTAACCAATCAGAACAGACCGGACATCAGGAGTCGGGCCTTAAAGCGACAGCAGCTAAAAATGGCTCGTTTCTGCATGTTTTAAAGTGAAGAGTCCCAAAATAAAAGCACAGATCAACGCCATCCTCAAGCAGATTTCCTTCCAAATCTAACTCAGTCACCCGGAAACGTCTCTAAAGTAAGACAGACTTCTCTCGTTTGTTTGTGGTAAATATTATTAATTTAATGAGATCATGATTACTGTATGTGAGACCTTTTTTAGTTCTGAAGGAAAATGTGATTTGAAGCTTTATTGGTGGTCTGTGTTCCTTTAAGCGAACCAAAGCAGGTTGAAGATGGACTGCAGAGACCTGAGACAGCAAAGAGAAAGAGAGAGAGAAAGAGAGAGAGAGAGAGAAGGGGGGGGGGGGGGTAGACGGGGAGAAATGAAGAGAGACAGAGATAAAAGATGGCAGATAGGGAGAGAGAGAGCAGATGCTCTGAAAGAACAATGGAGGGAGAGAGAGAGACATAAATGATGGTCGGAGAAAGATGGGTAGAGAGAGAGAGAGAGGGAGGGAGAGAGAGTGAAATGAAGGGAGAGGGAGAGATGAAAGATGACAGGCGTGGGAGGCAGTGGGCAAGCAAGGAAGAGATAGAGAGAAGGAGAGGGAGATAAAAGATGTTAGGTGGAGGAAAGAGCAGCTGAGAAAAGAGTGAGGGAGGGGTGTGAAAGAGAGAGAGAGAGAGAGAGAGAGAGAGATGACAGGGCGATGAAGAAGAAGAAGAGGAGGAGGTGGAGGAGGAGAAGAGGTGAGCGTCCTTGCACTGTCAGGGGCGATCGATGGCACATCATTTACATTACACTGACTTAACTGCAGGGAGAGAGAGAGGGAGATGGAGAGAGGGGGGGATGAAGAGATTGATAGAGAGAGGGAGGAAAGGACAGGTGAAAGAAGAAGAAGAAGGAGGGATGGACAGAGGTGAAGAATGAAGAGTCGGAGGGGCAGAAAATTAACTACAGTTGAGAAGAGATGAAGAGATGGAGGGATGATTTTGGGGGGGTTGGGAAAAAAAGGGAGGAGTGAAATTGATCTGATGAAGGTTGGGGCAAGTGTTTTTCGTCTTTTCTTTCTCTTACTGCCCTTCTCTCTTCTTCATTCTCATCCCTTGCCTCCTGCACTCCTTCTCCCCCTCCTTCTCTCCCTCCCTCCTTCGTTCATGTGTCACACGTCTCTCCTCATTACATTCATCCCTCCTTTTGCTGCTGTCCCTCTTTCTTTTTTTTCTTTCTTTTTTTTCATCTTGCATGGTTCTCCCCCTCTGAGCAATAGAGGCGGTCAGCTGGGTGAGCCGCCCTGATGCTACTAGCACGCAACGCCAGCACCCATATGTCACCTCACACACACACACACCTTGACCCGCTAATGCTAACGCTAACGGCAAAAAAGGGTTTTTTTTGCGATGGCACAGGTGAAAAAAAATCTTTACGTGAGGCGAAATCAACCTTTAAATTTGTACATGGGTGCTTTTCAAAAACAGAACTACAAACATGGCCGCCACCATTCTCTTCTCGGCTGCATGCAGAGATGAACGTAGCGATGTGATGTCACCTATTGGTTCAATTTGGAGCCGGTTTCTCCATTTGGAGCCAGGAACTTCCAAATAAGGAGTGTGTAGCGTAGCCTTTCACTAAACTTGGATGCTAAATTGTGTTGCCGGGGACGATATCGTAGTTAAGTAACATTAAATTTACCGAAAACATGATAATCGATGTTGTGACAATACTTTTGAGTCCCAGAGCAGCTGGTGAGCCGTCCGTGAATCCCAGCTGTCAATCAACTCCTACACGACAGACATCAAAGCTACTATAAGTCTTCAAATCTTATTAATGGAGCAATAATTCCTCTAAATGACCAAAAGGACATTTATTAGAGGGCCTGAATTTAAAGATTGAGACCATAATAACCTTTTAATAGTCAGATATAACTATTACTTTCAGTTCAACTGTGAAATATCAGTATCAGACTCAGACCAATAATATTACTCTTGTATGTATTTTTACTACTGTTATTTTTATTGCTTGTGTACTTTATTGTTTTTATTATTTTTATTGATGCTTTTTCTAATTTTGCTATCCACTTTCTTATCTTATCCTATCTTAATGGCTTACTATTTTTGAATGGGGGTCAGTTGCTAGGTTGAAACTCCCTCTATTCAATCTTATATAAGGATAATAATAATAATAATTTTCTTTATGTAGCATCAAAGTGCAGTTACATTCGAAGCCATAAAACAAGTACAGTAAGTTAAAATCAACATACAGCAGCAGAGGTTAAAAGAAAAAAAAAGAGAAGAAGAGATAGAAGTTATGGATATAAAGATAAAACATACTAACTTTAATCTAAAGTCTCCTAGAGCATTCATATTATTGCTCACATGCAAAATTAAGACATTTCTAAATAGCCTGACGCATCCCGAAAAAGACAATAGATGCTTATCGATACATAATGACCAATAAGTCAATAAATTAAAGTAATTAAATATAAAGACATGGTATAGTTCAGCAGGTTAAAGATCCATCTCTCTCTCTCTCTCTCTCTCTCTCTCTCTCTCTCTCTCTCTCTCTCTCTCTCTCTCTCTCTCTCTCTCTCTCTCTCTCTCTCTCTCTCACTCTCTCACTGTACTTTCTAATCCTGCCTCCCTCCGCTCACCGCTCCCTCCTTCCCTCTTACCATATGTGACATTCCTTCTCAATGTGGCGCATTGAAAACTTC
>NC_070599.1:20292646-20310949 GCF_027409825.1 Scomber japonicus | reverse complement strand
CTGTTGTTATAGTTTGTTATGGAGCACTTCAAAGAGAAGGAGAGGAGGAGGAGGAGGGAGGGGGGAGGAAGAGGACGAGGACGAGGAGGAGGGGGGGGGAGACTGAAAGAGGAGAGAGAGAGAACGAGAGAGAGAGAGAGAGCATGGAGTCTGTTATAGTTTTACCTCTTAAATGCTAACATGTGAGAGCACCGTGTATGCCTGTATGAATTATCCCTGCCTCCCCGTGTGTGTGTGTGTGTGTGTGTGTGTGTGTGTGTGTGTGTGTGTGCGCGTGTGTTTGCCCACATGCCTAGGAAGTAAGGTAATGACGCTTAAAGCCATCACACACTCACACACAGACATGCAGACACACGTTAGCCCATCGACCTGTATAACTTGTCTCGTCAGCGATTGTGTGTCGGCCGGTGTGTGTGTGTGCGTGACAGAGTGTGTGAGTGTGTGTGTGTGTATGTGTGTGTGCAGTGTTTAATATTTAATAGGTGCTGGTTAAAAATGCAGGAGTGTTTTTGTCTCTTGTCCCGTTGCACACCTGTTCCTCTAGAGAGAGGGAAAGAGAGAGAGAGAGAGAGAGGAAGAGAGAGAGAGGAAGACTGGCAGAGAGATAGATAGATAGAGAGATAGATGGATAGATGGATAGAGAGAGAGAGAGAGAGAGAGAGAGAGAGATAGAGTGGGGGGATGGACGGACAGACCTAAACTGATACATGGATGGACAGATGTTCATCTCTGGAGAAAGAGAGAGAGAGTGGTTAGCCAAAAGATAGATAGATAGATAGATAGATAGATAGATAGATAGATAGATAGATAGATGGGTAGGATGGATAGATAGATAGATGGGTAGATAGATAGATAGATAGATAGATAGAGCGATAGATAGATAGATAGAGCGATAGATAGATAGATAGATAGATAGATAGATAGATAGATAGATAGATAGATAGATAGATAGATAGATGCAGGGATGAACAGAAATATAGATAGATGTTCTTCTGTAGAGAAAGTCAGAAAGAGGCTGGAAGATGGATGGATGGATGGATGGATAGAGGGATAGATAGATGGATACAGTAGGAGGATGGATAGACAGATATAAATTAATACATGGATGATAGATAGATGGATAGATGATGCAGAGCTGGATGTGAATACGGATGGCTGGATGGAAAAATGGATGAATGGAAAGATGGATAATATATAGATGATAGATGTGTAAATGGATGGATGGATGGATGGATGGATAGATGGATAAATAAATGAGTAAATGTACAGCAGCAGTCAAACAGTTGGATGTTTAAACAGGTGGATGGATAGAAATCTACATAATAGATAGACAGATGCTGAATGAATGATAGATGATGGATGGATGAAGAGACTGATACAGTGGATGGAGGGATGATAGATGGATGGAACTGTTTTTAGACCAAATTATGGGTTTTTTTGGTAGTTGTTTTGTTTTATTAAAGATTTTTTTTTAATTATATTTTTATTTTATTTTATTTTTTTGAATTTTTAAAAATATTTTAAGTTTTTTTTTCTTATTTTTTTTACATTTTTTTTTTACATTTTTTTAATATATTTTTTTAATGATTTTTTTACATGACTGTCAATTAGATTTTTATTTTATTTTTAAAAATTAAAAAAAATTATATGTTAATTTTTATTTATTCCTCTGTTTTTATATATTTAAAAAATGCACATATATTAATATAATAATGTAAATGTAATGGAAATATATTTTTAAAAATGCACAATAAACGTAGAATAATATTAAATATTTTATGGCACCTTTTGGCCCGTCAGATGAAAAAGAAGAAAAAGAAGGATGGATGGATGATAGACAAATGAAAGGATGGACAGATAATAGAGGTAGAGGTGAGCAAATAAACTCGGATCGAAACAGGAAGTACAAAAATGAATAGCTGCGACAATCAGAGGAGCGAGAGATGATAGATAAAATAGAGGGTGGTTGGTTTTGGGGGGAGTTGAGGCGGGGAGGGATGGAGTGAGGGGGGAGCGAGGGATGAGAAGAAAAGAGAGACATGTCATCAGTTAATCAATGTACTTTTCCTGTTTTCTTCCACTCTGGGTTTTAAGGTGATTTTTTTTCCTTCCCTATTATTTTCGCTCTACTTCCCTTATCAATCAATACTTATTATTGGCTACCTCACTCTACTTCTGTCTTTCTCTATTCATCCTTTGTTTTTTTTCTGTCTTACTCCCTTCATCCTCTCCATAGTCTTTCTTTCTTTTTTTCTTTCTCCTTTTTTTCTTTATGTATCTCCTTCTCTTCCTCTCTCTCTCTCTCTCTCTCGCACTCCTTCATCTCCTTCCTTCTTTCAAAGAGAGAGACACTAAAGAAGAGAGGAGGAGGAAACACACACACACAAATACACACACTCTCTCTCACACACACACACACACACACACACACACACACACACACACACACACAATGAAGTCATTCATCTGTCCAATCAAAGAGGCGGAAGCCCAGAGGAAAGTAAACATCCATCTCTCTCTCTCCTCCTCTTCTTCTTCTTCTCTCTCTCTCTCTATCCATCTATCTATCTATCTCTCTCTCTCTCTCCTTCTTGTTCGCTCCGTGAGTCCGTGAGCGTCCATGATTATGATGCCCCTGTGTGTGTGTGTGTGTGTGTGTGTGTGTGTGTGTGTGTGTGTGTGTGGACAGACATATATCCCATTTCTCTGTTGTCTCTTTAAAAAGAATAGATTGTTCTTCGGCTACAAAACAAAGAATAAAGACACACACACACACACACACACACACACACACACACAAAGGACGAGGACGTATATCTGTGACAGGATTTATGATGGGGCGAGAGATATTGGGAGACAGGAAACAGACAGAGAGAAGAGGCGGAGGAGGTGGTGCAGACTAAGAGTCCGCCCACATCGGTGGACAATAAAGTTGTTTCTATTCTGAACCAGAAACAAAAAAATACCAGAGTAAAATTAAAAGCTACAAAACCAGAAAACGTGACATACTGGCCAGAGTTACTCCTTCAAACTGTATAAATAATCCTTCTTCATGTTATTTTGAGCTGATTCTTGTTGTTTATGCCTCATATATACATGGACTGTATGTGTTAGGGCTCGACTGATGCTGGATCTTTGGGGCAAATGCTGATAATAGGGAGTAAATTATTGATACATCGGCCAATAATCTCATGAATATGATACATTATTTGCAGCGATCCCTCAAATGTGAATATCAAACACTTGTGACAAAGACGTGTAATGTAGTCATGATAGTTTAACAGTGAAGTTAATTGTATAAAGTGAACTGAGACAGTAAATTATAAATGAAAAAACGCATTAAAAAAGGATCAAATATTCATAAAATGCTGTCTATATGACTTTAAGAATTTAAAAAAATATCAATGCATACCGGATAATATTTACACCAATATCCATACATCTGTTATAAACCAATATCGGCTGATATGTAATGCAGTCTAATACAACAGCTCTACTATTAAAGCGATAGTTCAGCGTAATTTCGACCTAGTGTCATATGCACCATGAGGTCTATCTAAACACCACCTCAGCCGTTTATAATATACATATACATATATTCAATATGTATTTTACTAGACCTGTTTTTCCTTCTCTTCCTCCTTCTCTGTACAATAGATAGAATACAAAAAAAACCTCCCTCAAAAGCATTGGATGCATTGGAAAGTTTGTAAGTACACCAGGAGTTTATTAAAATAATACTTACCTGATGGCTTTTACTCTGCTGCTACTGCTAAAGCTGTAAACATTGTCGAAATCTCGCGCAATCACTGAAATACTGCGTGATCTCGCGAGATCCCGCTAAGCACATCTAAAGATCTGTACGAAATCTCGCAATATTTCGACGATGTTTACAGCTTTAGCAGTAGCCAATCCAGACATTATTAGTGGGGTCATTTACCAGATACACTGGTGGTCCCGTTAGCGCCTGTGCTAACGGAAAGTTAGCTAACGGGACTACTAACTAACTGTACTAACTGCTGTATCCTGTCTGGATTTGACATCTTCTTGACTGTGTATTGTGTTATGTGTGTTTTATTTGTGTCTTATCTATTTATTTGCTGCCTCTTCGACTTCTGTTCTTTTTTATATTTATTTTACTCACTAGGGACTACGGATGCAAATTAGCAACTTTGCTATAATCCAGCATATTTACAGAGATGTCTAACATCGATGTTCATCAATATGCACTGTCCCTATCCAAAAATAAACTATTACTACTATTACTAAGCCGTTCAGCTGATAGCTCTAACTCCACTATTTTCCGACCAAATGAAACTGAACGGCTGAGGTGGTGTTGGGATAGACCTCATGGTGCATATGACGCTAGGTCTAAATTAGGCCGAACCATTGCTTTAAGAAGCTTATATGTTTTCAGTTTTTGTTAACATAGTCAGTAAGGTGATAATTCTACTTTATGTTTATTATTAAGGTGGTAGTGGGTGATGGTTGTGGTGTATTGGATTGCATTAGATTACATGTAAATGAACCATAAGTGGGTTGAATACATTTGTCCTCTTCATGTCTCTTTGTTTCGTTCAGAGCTGCAACGATTAGTCGATTCATGGATTAGGTGTCAGTTACTAAAGTTGTAATTCACCCATTTTGATCATTGATTCATTGGTTGGAGACATGCTTTCAAATGCTCCACTGTGAGTATTTCCTGGTTTCTTTACTCCTCCATGACAGTGAACTGATTGTCTTTGGGTTGTGGACCAAAAACAAGACATTTGAGGATGTCATCTTGGGCTTTGAGATTTATTTATCGACACTTTTCATCATTTTCTGACATTTTATGGATCAAACAACCAATCGATTCATTAGGAGAATAATCGAGAGGTTAATCAATAGTGAAAATAATGGCTAGCTGTAGCCCTGGTGCTTGTTTATGTACAGTACAGCTACTTCCTGTTTTACTTCCTGTTTTACGTCTCTCCAGGTCTGTATGTTTCTGTGTTTGAATTGGTATCTCTTTATTTTTGCAATGAATAATTGATCACACAACAAAAGACATATATACATGAATAAATAATGAATCAATAACTGTAAAAGTCTTACGAACAAAGGAGGAAATATGTATTATGTATCTTATAAAATATATTTCGTGAAGAATGAAAAATAAAAAGTTACAAATCAGTCAATACGACGGCCAAAATATACGAAAAACCACAAACACTCTCCAGCCTAGAAAAGAGGTAGAATGATAGAAAAGTATGAAATATGAAGAAGAAAACCAAAGAACAGAGTATGAATCTCAAGATGACGGAGGGTTGAAGTAGAAATCCCTTCCCAAAAAAATAGAGAGGAGAGAAGGAAGAAAAACAACAATAACAAAAACGAAAAACAAAAGAAATGGATCAGCGGCTGATGGAGAGATAAAAGAAAGGAGGGAGAGAAAGATGAAAGATTTCAACTAAAGAGGGTTGACCCGTCTCTCTACCCCACGTATTGACCGCGCCAGGCTTTGATAAACTACGCTGTATGTGTGTGTGTGTGTGACAGTTTTAATGTGTGTGTGTGTGTGTGTGTGTGTGTGTATGTGTGTGTGTGTGTGTGTGTGTGTGTGTGACCTCTGCACGTTCAGAGCTAAATCAATCTGTCAAACGTGTTAGCGAGTCCGTGCTTATTCACCGCCATGCCTGTTTGTGTGTGTGTGTGTGTGTGTGTGTGTGTGTGTGTGTGTGTGTGTGTGACCGACCCTGACCGGCCATCAGAGCCAATGACGGAGTATTGATCAAGGCTCCGTTGCCATAGAAACGGCCATTTGGGAGGACAGGCGAGGGTGCGTGTGTGTCAAAGTGGGAAGACTTACTTCAAGGTGGCTCATCAGATCATTGGGTCTCTCTCTCTTTCTCTTGTGTGTGTGTGTGTGTGTGTGTGTGCGTGCGTGTGTGTGTGTGTGTGTGAAATGTCAGCTTTATGTTTTCCATTCGCGGCATGTGTTTTGTGTTCTCGGCCAATTAAAAGATCATCAAATAACAAAAATACAACACAGCAGCAGCAAACATTTTTCCGGAAAAGCTGCTGCTGCCGTGCGTCTCATTTTAATTAACATCGATAAGTTCGTTACATCGGTAATTAAGACACATTATTATAATTAATATAAACAAACAACAGCTGATTGTTTTTTAAAGCTCTCTCTTTGTCATAGTTTCCTTTTTTTTTGTGAACCCACAGTGTCAGATTTTAAATTACGGCACAAAACAGGAAGAAGAAGAAGCTGTCTGTACTAGAATTTACTTTGTGAGATTTATTTATTTTATTTTATTTTATTTTGTTAAATTTTATTTTATTGATGTATTTTACTGTGGAATCATAGATCAATCAAGATAAGATAAGACTTTATTGATCCCTGTGGGGGGGTGTGGGGGGGGTTCAGTTGTTACAGCAGCTGTGTGAAGAGTCTGAATACATCTACATACAATTCAACTAAAAAAAAGGTTGGAAATTTCACAATAAAATACATAATATAATATAAAATAGAATAGAAATTGTGCCATTATGTTGTCTTGTACTTTATAACAGTGGAGCCCAGCAGTTAATTTCACTTTGTCTGATATACATATTGAAAAATGTTCTTATTAATGTCTTCATATTGATTTCAACCCCACCATTAAGCTCTAATTTTGACTGATGGTCGGCACAGTTTTTAACATCCTGCATCAGTTTTAATACAAACGTTACCAGAGTTACCAGAGTAGAAATGTAAACTGGCACATCATATATCTGCTAGTAGTAAAGATGATGCTGGTGGTGTAGGTTTTAGGGGTGCGGACTTGGCCCCGTTTACTCTACTGTAGGTCGTGATTTTCATAATTTTCAAATGGCTAACAGTTTATGCAACTCTGTAAGCCGGAATGAGCTAAAAACGTCAAACTTGGCCTCAATAACTGGAAATGATGTACATGTGCTTCCCAAGAAATATGAGCCCAATCGGCCAAATGGTGGCGCTTTAATTAAGGAACCAGAAATGCTTTTTTTTTTTTTTTTTTTTTTTGGAAAGGCCCTCACACCTTAAGTCTGATTGTTTTGAAATGTCACACACACACACACACACACACACACACACACACATACACACACACACACACACACACACACACACACACACACAGTCTAGCTCATTGTGCCCTACAAAATAAAAGCATCTTGGACCATAAAAGTCTGTCAAATTGACCCCATCTGTTTTGACTGTTCCTTCCATCCTTCCATCCTTCCATCCTTCCTTCCTTCCTTCCTTTCGTCTGTCCTTCCTCCCTCCTTCTTTCTTTCTTTCCTCCCTCTCTCTTTCCTCCCGTCCTTCTTTCCTTCCTCTCTCCCTCCTTCTTTCCTTCCTCTGTTCCTTCCTCCTTTCCTTCTTTCCTTTCCTCCCTTCCTTCCACCCTCCTTTCCTTCCTTCCCTCCTTCCTTCCTACCTCCCTCCTTTCCTTCTTTCTTCCTAACTTCCATCCTTCCTCCCTCCTTTCCCTCTTTCTTCCTCCCTTCCATCCTTCCTGCCTCCTTTTCCTTCTTCCTTCCTTCCTTCCTTCCATCTTTCCTTTTCCTTCCTTGACTTGAGGACAACAGGAGGGTTAAAAGCTCATTTAGACAAGCATTGCTTCAATAAAGAACAGGACTTAGAAATAAAAAGGTAGAGTTTTGAATGGGTCTCTCTCTCTCTCTCTCTCTCTCTCTCTCTCTCTCTCTCTCTCTCTCTCTCTCTCTCTCTCTCTCTCTCTCTCTCTCTCTGTCTTTCCGAGGGGGTCTTGGGAATCTTCGAAGACTGGTTGAATAGTTCACAGTGAATATCAAATAATAATTTAGCTTGAAATGCCCGTCCCTAATTCAGACTGACAATCAGAAGCACTCAGGCCACCTTGACACTAGTGTGTCAGCACCAGCAGACTATTTTAAAAGCAGAAAAATGTCAAACATTTTCCGAGATTTGCTGCTATTATTGATGATGTGTGATAGTAAATTCAAAATGTTTGCAATTTTTTGACAGGTGGTTGACTAAAACTGGCAATTTGACACAACATGCATCACACTGAGCTATAAAAGAGTGTTGCAGACATTTTCACTATTTTCATCTTAAAGGCCAAATTATGAATTTCTTTATTTGAGAAAAATAGTCGGTATATTAATCGCTAATGCAAATAGTCCTACATCCAAAATCTCATTAAGGAGGAACTGGAATCTGATTTTCCGATCACATCCGACAAGAAGTGACGTTGTTGTCTCTCTGCTTGCTTTGCTTGTCACAGTCTGAATGTGGCTTCATCGTATTAAGGTCAAAGGTCAGTGGCCAACCTGTCCTGTAATGGTTCCACTGTAGACGAATGTGTTCAGGTGAAGCGATGAAAGCCGGAGAAGGACAAACAGATTTGTTTCTATTTAAAGGGTTTGAATGCAAGTCAAGGTTAAGGGTTAAAAAATGAATGTAGGTCAGTGGACAGGCTGTGCTCGTGTGTGTGTGTGAGTGTGTGTACGAGGGTCTGACTTATCTAACATTCAGGGACACATTTCAGACTAAAGACCAGTTAATTGGGGACAGCTTGTCCAATAGGGGACAAAAGCTGTGTCCCCAATTGGGAGAAACGCTAATTTTTGGGGTCAGTTGTTAAAGTTAGGGTTAGACAAGTAGCGGTTATAGTTGGTGTAAGTCTCCAGGAAGTGAATGAAAGTCTAAGTAATGTCCCCAAAAGTGACCTGTGTGTGTGTGTGTGTGTGTGTGTGTGTGTGTGTGCACTTGAGTATGTAACATGTGTAAGAGCAGATGTACTTTCCCCTTTTTGTTGTATGTAAAAGCTTCTACGTTCAATCATGTGTGTTTGATGTGTGTGCGTGTGTGTGTGTGTGTGTGTGTGTGTGTGTGTGTGTGTGTGTGTGTGTGTGTGTGTGTGTGTGTGTGTGTGTGACCTGCTCTTTGTTCCTGTGCTCGGTGCAGTAAGGAGAGTGGACCGTTGACGAGGATTAATGCCCAACATATGGCAACCCTACGGGACACACACTCACACACACACACACACACACTCTCATACACCACTCTCTCTCTCTCTCTCTCTCTCTCTCTCTCTCTCTCTCTCTCATACACACACACACACACACACACACACACACACACACACACACACACTGCAGTCATTACTCTGAACAAAGAACTGTAAGGCTAATGAGAAGGCGATATCATGTGTCCTTTGCACACACACACACGCGCACACACGACATGGATTCACGTGGATACACATACACACCTTAATATTGCTTATGCATGGATGGATGCAGATGAACACACACATACACACACACACACACACACACACCACACCCTGGTACTGTAACATGCATCCATTGTGTATGTGTGGAAGTTGAAAGGTAGTAGGACGTTTGTTGATGGAAAGGCTTTAAGGTCTGAATGCAAACACCTGTGTGTGTGTGTGTGTGTGTGTGTGTGTGTGTATGTGTGTTAAAGAGTGAGAGAATAGTGTGGTTTATTGTATGAGTGTATGTGTGGTACAAAGAGAAAGAGAGGTGAAGCAGAGTTCAGAGGAAAAGTGAAGGTTCATGTTTTCCCCTTTCTTCAATGCTCCTCTGCTTCTCTCTCTTGTAGTGTGTGTTGTGTGTGTGTATGTTAGGCGTGTGTGTCTTTTTCTCACGTACAAGATCACACCCCAAAAACATTTTCAGACATTTTCTCTCCACATCTTTTTACACTCTCTCTCTCTCTCTCTCTCTCTCTCTCTCTCTCTCTCCTCTCTCTCTCTCTCTCTCTCTCTCTCTCTCTCTCTCCTCTCTCTCCTCTCCTCTCTCTCTCTCTCTCCTCTCTCTCTCTCTCTCTCTCCCTCCTCTTCCTACCACTCCCAGTGGGATCTGACCGACATACTCACATGTTCCTGAAAACCTCAGCATCCACTCTATTCTGTATTAGTGTTATTGGATAAGTGATTAAAGGGGGGGGGGGGGGGGGGGGGGGGGGTATATCTTGCAACATTTACAGGTCTATATTTTTAAACTGGGCCTTTACTGGAATTTCGATTTGATTTTATATGAACTGACTAAACCGGCATTTATCATTATGAGATGTCTAAGAGTCTCATATGGAGGCTCTGACATTGATGGGGCCGGTTGCTGCTGTCCATCCCACTGGACGCCAAATACGAGAAGGTAGGCTGACCCAGGCTAACGGCACAGATTTCACCAATAACCCAGATAAACCTGATTTAGCTGCTTCACACGACACCCTAACACAAGATGAAAAGTTAAGCTAAATGGTTGTTACAAGACATAAAAACATGATTTTTCAGTCAGTTGTCAAACTGTGGAGTCGCTACACTCTTATTCATGGGCTCCCACTGTCGCTGAGTCACCTAGTGGTAAAGTTAGGTATTACCAGTCCAGTTTATGGCTTCATATCAAACTGCTTTGAATGTTTTCGTTCGGTGTGATTTACAGTTCAAAAAACGTATTTTATACTAACCGTTTACGAAATCCGTTAGTTCAGCCTCTGTCTCCAACAGGCCGTTTTTAGCTTTTGTCTCTTTAAGAGCTTCCTCCCAATTAACCCACTAATTTCAGATTGGTTAGGTTCAGAAAGCTGCAGCTACTTTATCTTGTTCTTTACCCAAAATGTCAACTATTCAAATACATCTATACATGTTTGAGTTGAAAACCAATCTAAAAAATGCGAGTCAATGCAAAGAACAGGTAAAAAAAACTTACATCAGCTCATCTGCGAGGTAGAAAAAAATATTCAGAGCAGATTTGACTTTGACCTGCAGGGAGCATTTCTACTTATGTTTACCCAAAGTTTTGTAATTTGAGTATGTTTAACATGGACGTCCAACATCATACAAGTATATAAATGATAGAAAACCACAAAAAGCACGATGGCTGCCCTTAAATGCTTCTCTAAGCCCCGACCCTCGTAAGTCACTGTTGCTACGCCCGTTGAGCTTTTCATTCTAGCACAGCATGGATGTGGTCTGCAGTTATAATGTGGTAGGCTTGCAGCTCAAAATTCATATTACAGTTCTTAAGTTTTACATTGAATTAGACGAAAATGCTAAAATTGTCACGTTGCATAGAAAGCATAAACACTACACTTTTTATATTCCACTTTTGAATTGGCTGATTTTGGACAGAGACTCTCTCTAGAGCTGTAAAAAAAAAAGAAGAAAAAAAGTCTTAAATATACACTTAATGGCTACATGTAATATCAGGCTATAGATTGAGGCTAAAGTTACATAATTAAAAGTCACCGTCATCACCAGCTGATGATCCATGAAGAAGACGTGGAATTAAAGAAACAGCGTTACTCTTGTATTACAATTACGTACACGGCACTATAGATTTCGGCTAACGTAGCACTATTTTGGATAGCTGGGGTGTTAAATCCAATAAAGATCAATTTTATAATGATAATAATATAGTTTGGATAGCTAATAATAGACCTTGGCCGTGTATTTTACTCTATTTTCTATTCTATTCTATTCTTTTCCAATCTCACCCGTCTTGTACAGCTTTTAGCTTTTGGTCCACTTTCTCTCTCTCTCTCTCTCTCTCTCTCTCTCTCTCTCTCTCTCTCTCTCTCTCTCTCTCTCTCTCTCTCTCTCTCTCTCTCTCTCTCACTCTAGGTGTAAATGACTTTGGACGGCCATCTGTTACTTAGCCACCCTGCAGAGAGTTGGCCTGCATGCGCACCTCCTGAGTGAGTGTGTGTGTGTGTGTGTGTGTGTGTGTGTGTGGTGTGTGTGTGTGTACCTTTTATGTTTAGTGTGCAGTTACTGTATTCTTGTGTTTGAGTGATTATTTATGCCTACGTGCACATGCATAATACAGTAGGTTATGTATTTGTGCATGTGTGACAGAAATAGAGAGAGAGAGAGATGCATATGTTTGTGTGTGTTGTAGATGTGTATTCGGGCTCACTTACAAATGTAGAACATGTTTTATTGGGCTTGTGTTTGTGGGAGATGATGTTTTACATCTCATGTTGTTAGCATCTTTAGCCTCGGTCAAAGCTCCCATTGGACATTTTAATCTAGGCTGATTGACAGAATTAAAAATAAACCTAAAATGTTCTTTTTTTTGTTGTCCTGATCAACAGTAGACAACCCAAAGCTAAAGAAACAAGAAATTAATCACATTTGAGAAGCTGCGATCAGATCATTTGTACTTTTTTTCCCCCTAAAAGATTGACTCAAAACAGTTAATCCATCAATATAATTGGCAATTAATTAATTAATCAATGCAGTTACATTTTAAACTCATCCTTTGGCAACTTCCTAAAAATGCGCAAATATACACGACACATACATACGAATATATATTGTATTGAATGCTAGTATTAGAGACTTAGAAAGGAATAAGACAAGGAGGTGTTAGCAGGGCTGGAGCCAGGATTTAAGACATTTTAAAGGTAATTAGGGGAGATTCAACCTAATAACACCTAAAGATCGAAATAAAAAGATGTAATGATTATATATTGTATTTATTGAGCAACTTCCTAAAACTTTGCAAATATACACGACACATACATATGAATATATATTGTATTGAATGCTAGTATTAGAGACTTAGAAAGGAATAAGACAAGGAGTTGTTAGCAGGACTGGAGCCAGGATTTAAGACTTCTAAAACATAAAGTTAATTAGGGGAGATTCAACCTAACAACACCTAAAGATCGAAATGAAAAGATGCAATGATTATATATTGTATTTATTGAGCAAGTTATTCAATTATATTTCTCAATGATTCCTTATATGTTCGCTGAAATTGCCTCCAAATAGGAACTTCATAGGATGTAATTTGTGAATGGTATGGATGAAATACTGGTGGAGAAATACTGAATCATTATATTTGTCCTAAGTTTAGTTTAAAAATAGTGGAATCAGCCTAAAAAATACCAAACAAGTGCACATTTTTAATTGAATGTAAGCTCCCACCAGGTTGCTAAAGCCCCTCAAATTTCCAGGAAAATGACTCTGATCTCAGTGCCGTTAATGATAGCTGCAACCCATGATGTTAGAGGCCTTTTACTGAGAATAATACAGCATGTAAAGCTCGAAAAACAACCAGTACAGCTTGTTACTGAAAATATTTTGACATTCAGACTATTTTATACTAGTGTTATCTTTGTTTTACTGCATTTGACTATCATGATGATCCATTAAATGCATCATAAATACGTGTTTCCATGTCTTGCATCAGTATTCTTCTCATGTCCAAGCCGAACAAAGTGATAAATATCGAGCTCTGTCTGTTTTTAAAGTGGGGGATATTTTAAGATGTGGCAACTCCTGCTGTTCCTGCTGGTTTTAGTACTTGGAGGTGTGAAAATGTCACAGAGTAAAGACGGTTTCATGCTCGTCACGTCATTTACCCAGAGACACCGACTATAAAAACGACCCTCTGCACAGCCCAATCAGATTTCAGCCTCCTGTTTGTTGGACTGTCTTGAAATCAACCAATCAGGCTTTAATTTCACTCTCTTTCCTCCAGTACGGCAGCCAGTGAAAGTACTCTGAAGCGACTGTGCACTGTGTGTTGTCAGTTTGTGATTCGATTACGTCCGAGCGACCTGCTGTCTCTGCTGGAACATCCAGCTGTCAGCTTTGACTGCCGAAGTGATACTCGAACCAACGGTGCAGCCAGACAGTTTTCATTTCTGAGCCATCGGAGGATAATAGACCCAAAAACAAGCTTTAAGTATGAAATTTACAGAAAAGACAGAAGATAAAGTAGCAGCAGGTGATTAAAGAAAACTTAAGCATAAGTAAAAACTTTAATTCACTTTAAGCTCAGCAAACTTTAATTATACTTTACTACGACTTTTATTTTGAAAGTTTAGAGTATGTTGTATTTAAAAGACTAGACATGGGTTCATGTTATAAGCAAATACTTCAGCCTAAACCTTTTCGGTCTGAAACTGCTTTATTTATTTATTTATTTATTTTTCTTTTTGTTTTTTCACCATTTTCAAGAGAGATGAAGAAAACAAGTACATATGATTATTTACTTTATTTATACATATATATTTGAGTTTAATGACTGAAATAAACTAAACTATGATAATCATACGTTATCAGAAAATCTCAAAATCCTTCTAGTTTGGAAAAGAAGTGTAAATACTGTTATTGTTATCAGCTGTTTCTCAGTTAATCTACTAGTACATTGACTCCTTTTTATAATATATCATCCTTTTGTCCTTTTTTTTTTTTTTTTTTTTAATAAAGTCCACCTTCACTCAAAAATGTGTTTTTTTCAGTTGGATGTTTGAGCTTCTCTTTGCAGAAAGATGTGAGTGAAGAGTTTGTTTTCACCTTAAAGTTTAAAGTTATACTAAAGTTTAAAGTCAGTCTTGGTCCATTATACACACTTATACTGCAATGTGCGGACCTGAAGCCTCTTTTGAACGTACAGCATGTCCTTCTAAGAAATGTTTACGAGTCGAGTCGAGTTTTTTTTTTTTTTTTGTGGGAAAACCCAAGTCAGATACAAATTATTAGCCAAAGCAGTCTTAAAGAGTCTCATGTCTGGAGGGGATCTTTAAGTAAATGCAATAAACTTGAAATACAAAATGAAAAAAAAAAAAAAAAAGAAGTCAGTCAGTCAAATCACAAACATGTAAGGCAATTACACCTTCAACATTTGAGATATGCATACATAAAAAATCAACATGACTCCATTTCCTGCGCACCTGTCTGCCAGATGTATGTCCGGATGATATTTAATCTGTTTACATGTTCAAAAATGTTTATATTTGGCCAGTTTTATACGTTCTCCGTCAGGAAGTTTGGAGTTTACAGTTCAAAAACATCACTTATGGAATTTGTCGTGTTTTTTGTTTACATCTTAAGCCTTACATACTGTTCACGTTCTGGGATTTCACAATATTCCCTTCATAATTAGTCTCTATATACTATTTCTGAACCACAAATCATTCATGAATACCTCATCAGTCATTAATAAATTGGTAATTAATCTTTCATGACGCTTTCAGAGTGCAGAGAGAGTTCATTATTCAGTTTTCAGGGTTTTTGTTGATGGAGAAAAAACATTTACAATCACACTATACATTGGTCCAACGTTACATAGCACAGGAGAACAAAATGATTTCAATGTATTATATTAAAGGTGTATTTCTGAATGCTGGTTTGTGATTTTCGTGGGTCAAACTCAATAAAAATGTGTATCAGCTGCACTGAAATGTTTTTAAAAAGTTGAAATATTTCCATTTTAATGTATTCTGGGTCACTTCAGGGAAAAGTCATCACATTTTCTGGCTAAAAGAAAAGTTTTTAAGGTGTGTTTTCATATCTCAAATGTAAAACTGGGTCAAATTAGATCTTGAACGGTACATAAAGGGTTAAAAATGAAAAATTGGTTAACTAAAAGTTTAAAAAAAGTCATGCATGTGTCCAAAAAGCTCCTTTATACTTGTGTTGCCTGATGCCTACCCAGAAGTCTCGCTTACAGTCTTTAGCCTGTAAACTACATAATAGATATTAATACTTTAAACCTATTCAGGAGTGTAAATGCACAATTAAAAGTAAACAATTAACATAAAAATTGAAGACTCAAGACACATGAATTACATAAAACATGATACATATATAGTGCAGTACATTAAATACAGCATAGCAGCAAAACGAGTGCAGCTGACACGTATTTCTATGTCACAGTAATTAATCTCGTTTCCTCTTTCTTTCTCCCCCTGCAGCTCTCGTCCGGGCCGTCCTCCGAAGCGTTGTTCTGGTGCAGGGATCCAGGAAAGCCCCAGGCTGCTGCACCCGGGCCTCCCCGGCCTGCTGTCCCCCAACCTGCTGTCACACACTGGTAAGAGAAAGAGAGAGAGAGCGAGAGAGAGAGCGAGAGAGAGAGAGAGAGAGTGAAAGCCAAGTAATTTCTCTTTTAAGTCGGTTTTCTTTCTTCCTCCATCTTCAACTCCTCTTTTTCATTCTCTGCATGGATTCATTGATTCACTAGTTTATCTAAATGGGGCAGCACATACTGTATTAATAGGCTACACAGTGCTGCTGTCCTGTCATTTATCAAAATGTCAACTTCTTGTGAGCGTTGAGACACCGTGATGCACCTCTCAGATAAACCGGCTGTCTTTTAAAACGGTTTATATAGGTTAAGAAGCAGGAGAATGTCCTCAGCTCCTAATTTGGGGATGCATGGTGAAGGACATTTAGTTTGACCTAATTTTCTGCCCCTCTCCTGGTTGCTCAGGTTGGTTTTTATTTTTTAGGATAAGTCAACAGAAGCGACACAATCCTGTCAGCAAGTGCTCTAAAATTGACATTTGATATTTATGTTCAAGTGACAAAAGCCTCTAGCTTAGCCATAGTAATTATGTAACAGGAGCAAAGCAGGAAGTCAGGTGATGTTATTGTAGCGGCAGCAAAGTCGGTGTTAGGAGGAGGTCTGGGTCGATGGGTCAACAAAACATTGACTCAACATGGTTTGTTTCATGTTTCCAGACGTCTTCCTAACTCAAACCATGTGGCTTCTTTGTGCCAAAACCTAACCAAACCTTAACCAAAGCACTGTCACCTGACCATAAAACATTTTACTTTTCAAAGGTAATTTGTAACAGACTCATGATGTCATCCTGCTAAATGGGGGCACCAGATAGAAAAAAAACACCATATTCTGTCATTAATGGCGCATTCCATTTGTACTTGGAAATGCTCCGAAATTGCAACTGGAGCGAAACTCTGAAGTCAAATATTTCCAGCTGGGGAGGTCAGAAGAACCTCACCAGCCTCAACCTCAAACTCCAAGATGGTAGCTCTGTGCATCAACAGTGTGAAAGTTGTGCTAATATCCTGTTGTTATTAGGACTTATCTGTCTTATTAAGCCAGTCGTACACACAGTAATGTAAAAACTTCTATCTGTGGACATGTTGCTACGATGTTTGTACGTGCAAAGTACAGCGAAATGTGATTTTAGCTAATCAACTAACATTGGCTATCAATGGCTATCAATGGCTAACAACGGATAGAACTGGTTTTCTGGCTTCTTGAACTGAAACACTTGAAACTCGGGTGTGATTCCCCGCTACGACTTCCAACTTCCTGAGTTAAATGTAACACAGCATTAATCTAGAGGACTTGTCGGACACATGTGTACACCTCCAAAGACCATTGAGGAGGAAGTAGTGGTAAAGAAATGTAATTTTAAGCCCCTTTTTTGGTTATTCCAAGTGTAATCTGCATTATAAGAGAACGACATGTTAACGGACTATTCTGTGATTGGATACCCATATCATGTGACTTTAGGCATAAACAATATGCATGTTAATATATGTAAGTCATGTGATGTGAGCAGTGGATGTAGTCAAAATGCTTTCAATGGTCACATCTTAGTTGTTGCCATTAATGTGGAGTCCAGTCATTTCAATGCTAACAAATGTTTTTAGTAGACTTTAAATTTTAATATTAGCTTAGACGTCAATTATGACTTTTTTAGGCTTTGGGGAAATTTTACAAAAACTGAACCTGTCAGAATTAAAAAATGATAAAACAATTGATTATTTTAAGTAGGAGGTGTGTGCTGAAAAGTTTTGTGCATGTGCCTTTAATAGTGGTTTAATAATAATAATAATAATAATAATAATAATAATTGCAGTACTGATTTTGGCCACTAAGACACATTGGCAGCACTCATTCATTCATTCAGCCTTTAATTCTCATTCAAACTCTTCCCTTTCCCTTCCTTCCCTTTCATTTTCTTTTATTCTCCTCCTTTTCCATCCATCTCATGCATCCTTTCATCCTTCATGCCTTACCTTTTTCAATATCTCCCACTTCTTTTCATCCCTCGTTCTTTTCTACGCAAGATACCTCCATTCCTTTCCTCCTTCCTTTTTCTTCTCACCTGTCTTCTCTTCTATCCTCTCATCCCTTTCCTCACTTTCTTTTCTTTCACCTAATCTGCCCCCTTCTCCTCCTTCCCTCACTCATCCCTCTCTCCTCCTCTCCTCTCCATCCATCTCTCCGTCCTCTTTTAACCATCGGCAAAAGAGCTTTTTTTTTTTTAAAAAAAAAGATGTTTTTCTTTTAAGCTCACAAAGTGAAAATTGAGAGATAGAGAGAAAAAAGAAGTGAGAGAGAAAGATAGAGGGGATAAATGGAGAGAAGAAAGGAGGGATGTCGCCAGAGGAGATGATGAAACCTAAAAACGCCTGCCAGAAAGAGAGAGAGAGAGAGAGAGTTGCAGAGAAAAAGATGGTGAGAAGGAGAGAAAAGACAGATTGTTTAGGGGTTGACAACAAA
>NC_070599.1:20280146-20287646 GCF_027409825.1 Scomber japonicus | reverse complement strand
TGAGCTGTGGAGGAAGACTTTGGCACAAAAACAAACTGTAACATTGAAACTTATCTACTTGATTTGACTCATTTGGACGATTAAAGCTTCATATTAGCTTCAGATCAACTTTTTAGTAGGAGGACTGTGGATTTAGTCCTCCATCATTTATATTGTAAGTACATTATGAAGAGATCTTCTAATGGTCAGTATGAACAAGAGGAATGATTACAGCAAGAAAAACAAGTTTAACCACTTGGAATAAATGGACGAAGAAAAAAAAGAGCTGTTGGCATTAGCAGATAATAAGAAAAAAAAAGCCGCCACAGTCTCCGCCTCCACTCATTTATCAGCAGGTGACGTCTGAGGTGCAATGAAATGTGGACTAAATGAGCAACGACAACATGAATCTCACAGATTACAGTTTAATTAAATGATCCTTGCTCATAAACAGCCAAAAAGTGCAAAGATTTGCCAGAACAAAATCAATGAGGTTATAAACTATAATAACATGCAGCACACTTCATTACAATAAAACACTGTGAATCACTTGTTTTCACCAGCCTGCAAGTAATTACTGCTAATAAATGAGGAAGATTGTTAGTACTCTGAGGAGATGCTTTAAAAAAAGAAAAAGAAAAAGTGATTTATTTTCTTAAAACTGTCAAAAATAATTAATTCTGTGCTTGTTGGTACTTTTCATTACCTCATGTCTTTATTTAAGATGATACACATGATTATCAGTTTTCTTCCATCCATTGACTTTCATTGGGAGGGAAACAAAACTGAAACCATTTACTCTGACAGTGCATTAGCTCATTATGTTGACTTTAAATGAGAACTAAAGCCATAAATACACACATTGTTCCCCTCTAAATAATGACCTAAACCTAAGACCTGAAAGCCAGAACCTTACCTATTGAATTCCTGCAATAAAACAACCAAGCTCTAATAATTACTTGACTTGGCAATCAAAAATAATTACTTTAATGTAGACGTAAGGAGTCTCTAACCATTAACTCTATTAAGTGGTGGGAAAAAAACACACACAAACCATTCACTTTTAACAGCCAACAAGATCCATAACCACAAACCTCATTAGTTAACTCTAAATAAGTACTAGAAACTCTAACCATTGACATTAAATGGCCCGTGGAACCCAATAATTGACTTTAAACAGGAATGTAACCCTAAAACACTGATGTTTGACTAACTTTTTACAAAACAACCCCACTAACTATTCATTTTAACAGCTCCACAACTCCACATCCACTAACTTTATTAGGTTAAAGAACCTAAAAGAACCTAAATAAGTAATTAAAACATCTAACTATTGACTATTAGGCAACAAAAACCCTAATTATTGGCTTTAATTGGGCAGAACGCACACAAAATCCCTTTGTCCTGTTGTCCTCGAGTCAAGGAAGGAAAGGAGAGAGGAAGGAAGGATGGAAGGGAGGAAGAAGGAAGGAAGGAAAGGGGGGGGAAGAAGGATGGGAGGGAGGAAGAAGGAAGGAAAGTAGGAAGGAAGGTAGGAAGGAGGGAGCAAGGAAGGAAAGGAGGATAGAAGGATGGAAGGGAGGAAGAAGGAAGGTAGGAGGGAAGGAAGGAAGGACGGACAAAAGAAAGAAGGAAGGAAGGTAGGAGGGAGGGAGAAAGGAAGGGAAGAAAGAAAGAACAGTCAAAACAGACGGGTCAATTTGACCCGGGAGGACGACACTGTTGTCCTCGTGTCAAGGAAGGGAGGGAGGGAGGGAGGAAGGAAGGAAGGAAGGAAGGAAGGAAGGAAAGGAGGGAGGAAGGAAGAGACGAAGAAGGAAGGAAGGAAAGGAAGGAAGGGAGGAAAGGAAAGAAGGAAGGGAGGGAGGAAAGAAGGAAAGAGAGAGGAAGGAAAGAAGGAAGGGAAAAAAGAGAGAGGAAGGAAAGAAAGAGAGAAGGAGGGAGGAAGGACAGACGGAAGGAAGAAAGGAACAGTCAAAACAGACGGGGTCAATTTGACCCGGGAGAACGACACAAAGGTTAAACAGGAACTCCTAAACATTGATGTTTGACTCGTAGTCTTTAACAATGAACTCTAATTAAGTAATAAAACCTCTAACTATCGACTATGAGGCAACAGAATCCATAATTATTGGCTGTAATTTGGCAGTAAAACACATAAAACATTACTTAGACTTGGTAATTATTGATATTTCTTAAATTGAACCCCTAACTCTACTACTGTATCTTGCTCATTAGAAAAGTTCAATTTACAACACTCCAACCAAGCTGTTAACGGACTCAAAAGAAGAAGAAAAAAAAAAAGCATCTTAAAGTCAAAAGAAACAGTTTTAGAGATGATGCAAAATGGCTTCTGTAAATGGGCATCTTGGACATTCAAGTGAAAGCCAAAGATGGGAGCGATCTAAGTGCCGGAGCGCAGAGCTGAAATCTATTTGACTCAGCGAAAAAAAAAAAGAGCAATTGACTGCATAGTGCTCACAAGAAGGCAAGAAGGAAAAACAACACACAACAAAAAAGAAAAGAGAGCCAGAACAGTGTGTTTCTAAATTCAGAACACAAAGAGCAATTTCTCTGTTTTCCTGTTTGTTTTATTCAAAGTGTCACTCCGTCTCTGAGAGCGCGTTCAAGAGCACTTCGTCAAAGATGTAGGTGCAGCGGATTAAATATTTACGACCGCAGCCAAATGGGGTGGGTTTCACGCGAGCTTAGGAGTTAGAACGGGATGGGGGGGGGGGGGTTGGACTCTCGAAGATCTCCCTCCAGCCTCCACCGGCAAACTCAAAGCTATTAAAGACCATCCGGACGCACTGTGCCGGGGATGGACACTGTCAGATCTCATTTGGAAGCTCTACTGCCTGCTGTGTTTGGAGGAGGCTTTTACTGAGAGAAAAAGGCCTTACAGTGGCAGAAGGAGGTACATGTTTTAATGATGGGTGGCGTTAATGACTTAGTCTAACTGTTTGTGAGGCTGAGTCCTGCACGTACAAATAAGAGGAAGTTGTGCTGGTGAAGAGCTCGCTTCAAAAGAGTGAAAAGTATCTTAAAGTTCATCACTAAAAATCTTAAATATACAAAAAGATACTGTCTGCAACCTGTACTACCACAGACTGTATAAAAGAAATGGACGTAACATCCGTGACGTCACCCATTGGTTTGTGGACTGCTGCTCGGAAGCCAATAGTTTCGAATCTGGGCAGCACCATCTTGAAAATTTCAGGTGCATGCTGGGTAAAATAAAAACATGGATTCCACTTATATGGGCATGAGGCAGAGCCATGGGCGGAGCGAGGAGGTTGCTATGGTTGCGAGGGCTGGATCTCGAGGACATTGGTCAATCAACCTGTCAATCATGACATAACCACGCCCTAATGCATACCCTGCTTTATATCTTTCCACGTCATTCTCATAAGTGAGTACAGTAAACCAATGTTGATGCTGATTTCTCCATGGAGGACCGAATTTGGGCACAATTGATGAACCTTGCTACATAAATTGCTTTAATGAAAAATTAGAATCAACACTAATCTTGACTTTTCCCTAAACGTGTTGCCATTTTAATCAAGCATAACAAAAACAAACGATTTTCACCTGAGTGCTGTCGGGAAAACAGATTTCTGTGTCCTGGCGTTGTCACTTTATGCTGACGACTCACTTCTTTTCCATTATAATCCTCAGTGTCTTGTCCTCTCTCTTTTTTTTTTGAATCCCTTCTTTCTTCTTCTTCCTCATCCTCATCCTCCTCTCCTCTTGTCTCTCTTTTGCCCTTCGGACAACATTAGGATGCACAGGAAGGAAAAAGAGATGGGTAAACAATGTATGGACAACCCACAGGGGACCACTAATATACACACACAGTTGCATACGTACAGGAAAATATATTCAGTCACAGACACACACACACACACACACACACACACACATACACACACACACACACACACACACACATACACACACACACACACACACACACACACACACACACAGGCTCTATATGACGTGCATGTGTGTGTCTTTGAAGCAGTCTGTCAATCAATCACACACTAATTCCCAAGGTTCCGTGGTCGCCATTAGCGACGGGGGTCGATGCTCGGTAACTGTGGACACAGCGGACATCGATCTGGGAGAGAGAGAGAGAGTGTGTGTGTGTGTGTGTGTGTGTGTGTGTGTGTGTGTGTGTGTGTGTGTGTTCATGATGGAAAACAGTATTGTGGCTTGTATGGAAATAAAATAGGGTCAAAAGTATCGTAGCTGCTGTATCGTAATATTAAGATGTGGAAAAATACATTTAGACGTGCGTATTTTTAAATTAATAATGAATTTTGATCAAATGAGCTTGAATGAATTTACATCTTTTAACATCTTTTTTTTTTTAAATTGACATCATTTATATATCTGCATGGTCAAAAGGAGGCATAAGATAAAAGTCGCTTTGCAGTAAAGGGTTGATGTCTTTTTCATTCATTCACAAATAGATTTAATTTTTGAGAGCTTGTAATTGTGTATTCTGACATTTTTTATATATTTAATTATTTTAATTAAATGATCATCAGACATTTTTACATGTGAACAAAATGTATTCAGTCTGATATGGTGATTTACAGCTTCAGTACTTTTGACCCTACTTTGTTTCCATAGACTCTGCCCTATTGATTGTCCTCTTGTTGCATTGAGGCGAAACGGGCGTTCTGACTCTATATGTGTGTGTGTATGTGTGTCTATATGTGTGTGTTACCCATCCCAGTGTGTGTACATACATGCACATAATGTAGTGTGCGTATATGTGTGTGTATGTCCACTGGTGTTTGTGTGAGGTTCTTGGATCTTGGATGTGTGTGTGTGTGTGTGTGTGTGTGTGTGTGTGTGTGTGTGTGTGTGCGTGTGTGTATGTGTGTGTGTGTGTGTGTGTATGTGTGTGTGTGTGTGTGTGTCTTTGAAGGTCCTCCTCAGTAGAGTAATCAATGTGTGAATGCAGTCTTGACCCCACTGAGGGACTCAATTTTCCATTTTTACTCCCTCCCCCCTTTTTCTCACTGTCTTTTTCTCGGCTACCAGGCGTTCATTCTTAAATCTAAAAACATCTCCACTTGAACTTTAACCAGCACAAAATAAAAAACGACTTGTTTTTTTAGCAGCCAACCAAATACTTGTTATAGTAATACTGTTACTAGATGTCTTGGAAAGCGTGTTCCTGTTTTGTTTTTAACCATGTTAGCTAGCGGCTGACTTTGCACTTGACAGGTCAGACTTTTCATTTAACCTTGGACATACAGTATTGGATGAAATGTAATAGGACTCTTTTTATTTTATTTATTTACAACATCAACTGTATTAGTAACTCAAATTTTGATACATAAATTCCTTTTAATGTATTTATCTAAAGATGTTGAAAGATGCTTTTGCCTCATTTTCATGCTACACAAGAACAGATACTTGTACTTAAGACACAGATGTTACTTACTTACTCTAAAAGACTCAATAAATACACTTGAAGACACTCGCTAGCTTTAGAGCTACAAACAACCCATAATGCAACTCAAAATCACTCAATATTTGATACATAAATTGATGGTTCCTGATCTTAATACCTTTTAGTGTTGTGAGCTGTATGTGCTGATGTAGTTAGACGTATCAAACACCTTGTTACTTTCATCCCTTTGTTACTTTCATACAAGCTTTCCCCTACTTTGTATTTGGTGCTAATTATGATGCTAGCATGTTAGCATTTGGCTCCAAGTAGCATTTTATCAAGACTGATTTATAAATGCTTCTGTGTCATTGTCCTTTCGAAGCTCTGGGTCGAGGAAACGTGTTGCTTGGGTTTGTGACTGTGTGTGTGTGTGTGTGTCTGTGTGTGTGTGTGTGTGTGTGGTTTCAGAGGAGTCTCTATCTGTATCCTTGTTTATCTTCCGGTCACAGTAGCATGTAGCATGTAGCATTGTGCTATGTGCGCTAATAACAGGAAACACATACCTTCTGTTCATTATTAATAAATAAAGCAACTGCTGGAGGAACTGACGCTTTGACCGGATCAATCACAGCCCTTGCGGTCCGCATTGCCGTGACGCGTAGTCAGGCTACGGCGTAGGGGTCCGCGTCGACGCAGAGGGCTACACGTAGCTACGCCGTCGGTTCATTCTGGCACAATGCCTTCATTTGAATGTGTGCAATCAGCTTTTCAGAAGTCAGTTTTTCCTTTCATTTTTATTTTATTTTATTCTTTGGTCCTATTAATTTTTTGTCTTTTATTAGAGAGGAAATGACAGAGAGAGAGATTTAAACTAACCAGGGACGCTGTAATTCATGGTTTCTGTCTCTTAACTCTTCAGACGTAAGGGCCAATCGTAAACTATCTTGATAATTGATTATTCATTTTAATAATTTCAAGTAAATAATGACGTAAAAATGAAACATTCTCTGGCTTCAGCTTCTCCGAACTGATGATTTTCAGCTGTTCTGTGTTTAGTTTAATTGTAAAATGTTTATTTTAACTTTTTATTGGGCAAAACAAGGCGTTATGGTGACGTCAGCTCAGGCTCTGGGAATCTGAGAGCAAAAGAATAATTGATAAACAAAAGAAAAATAATTGATAAATGGACACTGTATTAGATATTAGTCGCGGCTCTAATCTGATGTGGTTCTAATATGCCGCCTCGGTACTTAATGAATTGACCTTTTATACACCGACAGTGAAGCAAATGGTTGAACTCTGTGTCAGATTTCATTAAAAGAGCCTGTCGATCAAAAACTGTGCTGCTTTTTTTTTTTTTCTTTAATCCAGACAGACCAGGTTAAACGGTCAGGTAGTTTCAAAATAAGACAAAAAGTCAGTTTTACCAACAAATCACTAAAATGACCTGAAGCTGCAGAGATTTAAGACACATTTAAGGTACATGTATTTTAGAAAGAAGTATATTTTCATTTTTTTTTTTCATTTGCTTTATGATTTAGTGTCCGTCTGTATCCAATGTCTCACTTCTTGACTGTTTCTCCATTTCCTAACTCCCTCTGTGTCACTTTGAAGCTTCCTCTCCTCTCTTTCCATCTTTATATCCTCTCATCACCCTTGTTTTTTTCCTTTTTTTGTGTTTTTATCTCTCAAAAATCAGCCTCCTCCTCAGTCTCTCTCTCTGTACATCTTAAACTTTGATGCCTTTTATAATTGTATAATCCTATACATACGTAGATACCATTATTTTGTTTTTATTTTGAAAATCTTGCATTTCCCCAAATAAAACCCAAATCTTTTACCTATGATTCACAACAGACTGATACCATTTGCCATCATCATCCACTTTGTTTGCGAGCGCCAGTCCTCGAAGATTTAAAGCGACCCCTCCTCTCCTCATTTTTTTGGCCTTGTTTCCCTCCATCATGGTTCTCCATTTCTTTCCTCTTCTCTCTCTCAGCAGGACAGCAGACAATACGTCTGGTCACTCTGCCTCAGGCTCTCTGACTGGACCTCTTTCTTTCTTCTCTCTCTCTCTCTCTCTCTCTCTCTCTCTCTCTCTCTCTCTC
>NC_070599.1:20267646-20275146 GCF_027409825.1 Scomber japonicus | reverse complement strand
AAGGAAGGAAGGAAGGGAGGAAGGGAGGGAAGAGAAAACAGATGGAAGGAAGAGAAGAGAAGACCGGAAGGAAGGAAGGAAGGAAGGAAATAAGGAAAAGAGGAAGAAAGAAACTGGGCCAGATTGGACCTCTTGGCAGGCCGGTTCTGGCCCACGGGCCGCATGTTTGACACCCCTGCTCTGTCTCCTTTACTTGACCAGAAATGTGGAGATTTTTTCACCTCATTTTCATAAGTTTCCTTTCCGTTCGTTTCTCTTCTACTACTGTCTGTTTTCACACCTCTACCTGTCTCCTCTTCCCCTGAGTTTACCCTCCCAGGATCAATTACCTGCATTTAATCTCTTCTTTTCTTACCTCGCCTCACTTCACACGACAAACTGGAAAAAAACGAAACGGAAAAAAAAAAAACACGTTGACGCCTGCGGGGGGAAGTAAAGGAGGAGGCACGAACGGCCGCAGAGAAAGTATCATTTAGTGCTGAAACTCGACCCGAGCTCACGACAGAGATCGGTTTCAACGACAGTAAACATACCGACGCATGACAAGAGGCCTCGATTACGTGATCGCGTGTGTGTGTGTGTGTCAGCCGGTCGGGTTTCAATACCATTTAGTGTCTTCTTCTTCTTCTCTTTTAATCTTCATTTTCTCCTTTTGTTTTGCTCACCTCAGATCTCTTCCTCAATCATTTTTTCCCCACTGTACTTTTGAATGAAAACCTGATTTCTGTCCACTTGTTTTCAACGGTGAACAAACAGTTGCTTATTTCTCACATCCAGCAGTTACAGAACAACATTATCATTCATTCGGACTCGTGTTTCTGTCCACCTGATGAATATAAGTCCAATATTAACCCTCTTTTAGCTCTGTTTTTACTCTCTATCAACTGCTTAAGAGAAATATGGAGCTCTTTAGCTGCTAACTGCTCCACTTTGTTCACCAGCTAGAAAACAGCTGATTGATGTTTGGTGCTGAGCAGGAAGTGTACAGTGGCTTTTATTTGCAGCTTTTTCTCTGATAATGACACGAAAGTTGCAGCCGGACAGTTTCAAACAGTTTTCAAATTTCGTTTGATACCTTAAAAGGGTTAGGGTTATAGGTTTATAGGTTTATATCACTCACTATTTCAGGTCTCTATATACTTTGGAACCGCATTAGAATATCTTTACATGATTTACAGTCTTAAAAAACTCCTTATTTATCTCATATTGGCTTTTTATGCAGCTCCTCAGTTCAGCCTCTGTATATTAACAGGCCGTTTCAGCGCCTTTCTCTTTAAGAACTATTGTGCGCTTCTTCTTCTTATTAACAAACAAAGTTGGGGCTGTAAATTACAGGAGATTCCCGGGAGAAAAGACAAAACGGGAGGGCCGAGGGAGATGAGTCTAAAATACGGGAGAAATGGGAATGTTGGCAGCTCTGATATTACTAATCTTCACTCATCATGACAGTAAAATAGTCCATCCTAAGTCAATCTACTTCAGTAGAGTAGTAGTTCCTCTCTCAACTAGTAGAAGATGTTGTGAACAGCTGATTATGCATGAAAAAAAAATACCGTCATATGCCGTGAAACCGCTTTTATTTTGAAAAATACCGTGATATACATTTTTGGTCATAGCGCCCAGCACTATATGATTAACTAATGGTTAAATGAAGGTAATTAGTTGCGTATGAATGTAATTTGGCAGAATCTTTAAACATCCCTTTAACATTTAGCTATTAATCACTTGTTGAAAACTAAACTTTTTTAGTTTTTTGACATAATTTTATGGGTTGTTTTTGTATTGACTTAAACTATATCAACCCAGAGTGAAAGCAAGTTATCTGAGTGCGATTTTCCGTGCAAGTCTCTGCCTGAATAATAAACTATGTCCTAAATAAACTACTGTAACTCAGGAAAAAGTCATTTTTTTCAATGCTACGCTTCATTCACTCACTTTTTTTAAACATATACTCAAATTCAGGGTCACGGGTTTCTAATAAAAGTATAAAAACAACTGTGTATACATTGAAAAAAAAGTTTCAAAATAAGATACTAATAATAAATAAGTAATAATTATCAAAAATCTGTGCAGCAGTGTTATCTCTCATGTCTGATTATTACGTCTAGTCTAACAGTACCTGCATTATTCAGAGGTGACATATATAAAAACAAAGACTTCACACACACACACACACACACACACACACACACACACACACACACACACACACACACACACACACACACTTTTTCCAGTCCACTCCATCTCTGCTGTGTTTGCTTCTCTGAATTATTGAAAAGACAGAAAACAAAAAAGCAAAGAGAAAAGAAAAAAAGAGAGAGAAAGAGAGAAAGAGCATGCAATCCTTCCTTCTGTTTCCACCCCGACTCTCCTCCTGTTTCTATTTTTCTTTCTTACTCTTCCTTTTTTCTTCAGCTGACCTGGCAAATGGGCTGATAGCTGATAGAGTTACTCTTCTTCTGTTGTTCCTCGTTTTTATTCTCTATCTCCTCCTTGTCGTTTTTTATTTATTCCTTCCTGCTTCCTTCTTCTTCTTCTCATCATCTCTCCTTTATTTCATTCACAGTGATTTTTTTTGTGTGTGTTGTTTTGTTTTGTTTTTTCCTTTCATTGTCCCGACCTTATTTTCATTGTAACGGACACTCAGGAACGGCCTGGGAAACTGCGGCGGACAATAGAGCGGAGTGTACAACGACGAGTGTACAGATGAATATGAAAATAAAAGCGAGGGAAGGACTAGAAAAATGAGTGGGGGGAAAAATAGACTCATAATGAGAGAAAGGGATATTTAGGGCGAGAGGGGGAAAAGAGAAAAAAAAGGGGGGAAAGATGTTGTGTGTGATGTTTGATGGGTGAAAGATGATCGCTCCGGCTTGTTCTGCTTGCGGTGACAGTCATATCTGTTTTTCTTTTCTTTTTTTTTTTCCTTTATAGAAATGAGAAAAACACAGTGATGAGAGAGGGACAGATTTATGTGTCAGTGGAAACCATATCTTTTGTTTTTCTTTGTCAGCCAAAGAAGGAAGAGAGAGAGAAAGAAGACACAAGTTTAAGTGAGAGGGAAAAAAGAGAAGAAAGAGAGATAGAGGAGAACAAAATGAGTCACTTTTGAGTGATTTCAGAGAACTTCAAACACTTTTCTTTTACTTTTCTTTCTCTCAAATACGACAGAAAGTCAACAGTAATCCAGACTGTTCATCCTAGTCATGAACTTATAGTCTTCCTTTCTTCACAGGTGCAAAAACACCTGTTTGACTTCACAAAAATCACATTGAGTTCATCTGATTTTCCTTATTCATTTATTTATTTAAGATTTATTTAGAAGGAACAGTACACGTCAATCAGCATTTTAGTTCACACAACAATGTGAATGTGTCAGAGTTAGCTAGTTTACATCTGTAGTCCAACAACTTAGCCAAACACTATAAAAAAGAAGAGTAAAGTATAGGAGTTGTGAAAAACTCTAGAGCCAGTGTATGTTTTTTTGTCTGCTCTGGGCTTCTGTAGAAACATTGTGATGAAACATGGAAGACGACCTGCTCCCTTTGTAGATATAAAAACTCATATCTGCTAATAAAGCCCATATTATTTTACATACTGGTCCTTTAAGTGAAAGCAGCAACCATAGACAGTATAAAAGACACGTTACGTCACCCATTGGTTTGTGGACTGCTGCTCAGAAGCCAATAGTTTCGAATCTAGGCAGCGCCATCTTGAAAATTTCAGGTGCATGCTGGGAAAAATAAAAACATGGATTCTACTTAAATGGGCATGAGGCGGAGCCATGGGCAGAGCGGGGGGGGTTGCTATGGTTGCGAGGGCTGGATCTCGAGGACATTGGTCAATCAACCTGTCAATCAGGACGTAGCTACGCCCTAATGCATACCCTGCTTTATCGTCAAATATAAAATCAGGGAGGCCAACATTTCCCAAATGAACATCATACTGCATTGAAGAAGGCTTTAAACTAGCGATTGAGACCATAAACACATTTTGAAAACGTTTACTGAGGTTAGAAATCAAGTGAGAAGTTGGTGAATTCTCCATTGACTTGTATAGAGATGGTCGCCCCCTGGTGGCCTTTTGATAGAATGCAGCTCTAAGTTACTTCCGGAACTCCCCTCCTGGTATTTTCCATATATTGGATTCTGGAATGTTGCTATGATGTCATGTAGAATGTGGAATGTGATGTCACACAGACAGTCAGTAGATCTCAGTCAGACTGAAGTCACAACTAAAAGTATTTATTATAATCATATTATTGGATTCATATTACTGATGCCTTCATGTGTACGAAGAAGCATTTTTCTGTCGTTGGTTGACTTGATGCAAATTTGAACAGTTGGGCGGTTTATAGCAAATGTTTTACAAGATAAGCAAATGAGTTGTATATCAGTGTGTGATCTGAAATGGGAACAGAGCAAATGTGGTGCAGTAGAAAAAACATTATATTTCCCTCTGAAACCTGGAGGAGAGGAAGTATAATATATAATAACCCTAATGGGAAGTAACATAGGATTACTTTTAAACTGAGCTGAAGTACACTTCTTAAAAATGTTTCCTCCTTTATTAACTGCCAGTTACTGCAAGAAAATATTTTCTTTATAAAAAACCAGGCCAGTAACTGTAATGTTATCACTCTAATCAATCAGCAGGGCTTAATATAGCTGGATTACTTTACAGGAAGTAAAAGTAAGATATCATAAACTAACTACAGCAGCTAAACAGAGAAGAAAAGTGAATAATACACAACTTGAATATACTTTGTAACTTAACGACTATATATATATTAATTAATAAGTATTGGACATTGGATATGAGTGTTTAAAACCTGAATGAATCCTGGTTTCGTGGCAGTGTGTGTAGCATCATCAGTCTTGACTTGAGGTTGTGTTTGTTGACCGTTGGACTAAAACAGATGTCTGCCTGAACCTAAACATTCACAACAATGAAAAGACTAAAAGAGACAAACTCACTCAGCAAATTAATTTTAATTAAATTGAAGCTGACTGAGAAGAAGAAGAAGAAGAAAGACGTTTTGTGATAGAGATGAAGAATCCAAAGAACATACAGAGAGAAGCCGAAAGAGAGAAAATAAAGTGACAGAAGAGAGGAGCAGGAAAGGAAAGGAGAGGACAAGGCCAAGGAAAAAATGAGAAGTGTGTGTGTGTGTAAGTGTGTGTAAGTGTGTGTGTGTGTGTGTGTGTGTGTGTGTGTGTGAAAAGGAGAGAGAGAACATCTGCCCATCTGTTTATACTTCTTTTCTTCCCCGGTGTAAATGGCAGAGAGGATGAGGCCCAGCTGTCATCTACACACACACACACACATATACACACACTGACGTACACACACACACACTTACGTACACACACACACACACACACACACACACACACACACAGCGCAGGGAATTCAGTAGGCAATAATAGAGAGAGACGGTTGCTAATTCAAACTAATGGAGGGAGATGAAGATGGATGAGAGAGGGAACGGGGGAGCGGAGAGAGAGATGTAGAGGGCGAGAGAGGCAGCATCACACACACACGGGGAGAGAGAGAGAGAGGGAGAGTACAGGAATGAAGGTGTGAAGAGAGAAAGTGATTTTTTTTCTTCCTCTCGACAAAAATCAAAGTCATTTTCCAATAAGAAACTTTTGCTGAGCTTCTGTATCCTGAAGGTTTAATCATCATCGTGCTTCATAATGTGTTAGTATTTAACACGATGAATTTAAATATGATTAACTAATGGTTAAAGTAATATTTAGGTAATTTACAATTTGTATATTTCAAATTTATATTGCTAAATTGATCTGAGAGTAAATTAAACTCTATTAAGGTTTGCTGTTATTCATTTGCAGTGATTTCCACCAAATATAAACAATTTAAGTCATAAATAGTCACAAAAATGTAGTTTTAAAGGGGACTCATCATGCTTTTAGTCATTTTATGTTATTTTAATACTGTTATGATGTTGAATGTTTATGCTTAACATTGTCAAAAGTCCAAAATTTGAGGTGAATGTATGTAAAAAGTCAGAACTCAAACCTCTACTTCCTGCTCGCAATGACATCAGATTGTTCGCCTTGGTTGCTGAGGTCGTTGCTAAGGTTGTTGCTAGGGTTGTTCACGTGGTCCACTGGCATATTTCAAGTCAGATTTGGGCTTAAAATTTAAAAAAAAAGATGCTTTAACTCAGAAGAGAGTGGGCTTATCGAGGGACTCTTAAAGAGACAGGAGCTAAAACGGCCTGTTAATAGACAGAGGCTGAACTGAGGAGCTGCATAAAGAGCCAGTATAAGATAAATAAGGAGGTTTTTTTAGACTGTAAATCATGTGAAGATATTCTAATAGGGAGCCATAGTGTATAGAGATATCTAAAATATGGCATTATATGTAGGGTTGGGTATCAGTACTTGAAACCCTTTTAAGGTATCAACTGAAATAGCTCAGTATCAAGTAGCATTAAAACTTCTCTAGTCAACTAATATCAGATGCATTTGATCCTCTAGAAATCTAAAAAAAATGAAAATATTTGTTTGGTTTTGCTTGTAGCCAATCACCAAAAGCATTATAATAATTTAATGTGATGTGTGATTGGCCCACTAGTCTGTGGTGGTGAAGCTGAGTGCAGCCGATTCTTTAAATAGATAATAAATTGTAAAAGTATACATTTGGTTTCATTAGTACAGGTTGTATTTGCATTTTTTACTAATAGGAATTAATTTTTTAAATAGTCTGTGTTCAATTAATTTATCATTTTTTATTAACCAACACTATACTATAAACTATAAACAAAAAGATTAAATAATAACTTTTTTAACCGGCAAAATAGCTGTTTGTCAAATTTAATGATTTCTTAAATATAAAAACAGAACATAATGTGCTTTGATTTTTTTTTTCTACCATAACGCCAAACTTCCACCAATAGTAGCTCACTGTTAATGTTTTAAATCTCAACTTTAAACTTGTACAGTCTGAATATTAAGAGTCTAAAATCAGGCTTAATCCCCTGTACATCCCTGTTACCATAGCAACGACACTTCTCGTCCCAGCGGGGCCTCTGGATTGTAAAACGTCACAAACAATTTTTTCAAATTCGTTAATTTATGTTATGTTTTATGTTTTTTTTAAACCTGTTAATAAGTAGTATAAGACTGTTAAATGTAAATGTGATAATGAACTCGGATATTTGGACACCATGACATTCTCCATCATGTTCATACACTCAGACATCTTGTTGAACATTATTATTATTAACATAATGAGTGTGTATTACATTTTCCCAACAAGCATAACTCATGATTATTTAGTAATTATCACTTAACTTTCTCATCTTCTAAACATCCAACCCTGTGTGTGCCTGCATCTCTCCCCCAGGAGGGAGTGAGTGTTCCTGGGATAAAGAGCGTCTGACCAGCCCCCCTGCTGGAGCCCACAGCGGAGGCCTGGGTGGAGGAGGAGGAGGAGGAGGAGGTGGTGGAGGAGGAGGAGGAGGAGGAG
>NC_070599.1:20262646-20265146 GCF_027409825.1 Scomber japonicus | reverse complement strand
GTTTGTAAAGAGATGGTTTATTATAGTAATGTTTTAATATGTATATTAAACACAGTGTTGAGCAATAACTAGTCATTTAATAACAAAATAAATGTAATTAATCTGTTATAGTTACTGAGAAATTAAAGATAAATTAAATTAAAGATAATTATGAAAATGTTGATGATTACAAAGGAGGTTACATCTGAAGTCAGACCTTTAAGATTTTGCTCAGGAGGGTTTTTTCCTCATTTAGAAAAAAAAAAAAAGAGTAAATAAGTCATGACGTTGTTCAAAGTTTAAGACATTAAGTCATTTTTCCTGTTGAACTCTATCGGTTTATTTCTGGTGCCCGTTAACTTTCTTCTTAGTGTTATCTGCAGGCTGTTAACAGTTAAATTAGTTATTTAAAAGGCTAGGAGATATTTGTTAAGACGAACAGAGAATAATAAAAGTTATACTGGGATCTTACAGGCCACTTGTGGCTAAACACAATAAAAACTGCTGATGAAGGCAGGAGCTGCTCTGTGCTTCAGTGTCCTCTGAAAATAATGATAATCACAGCAGATAATATAATAGAAACATTTTGCTGGCACATCTGTAAACACAAAGCTGAAATTATGAAGGTATTAAAACTTTTGATGGATGATAGATTAACTGATTACCTTCATCTTGTTTCCTGCTAAGACGGCATTTTAAAAGCTCACCCTCCTCTCTCTTTCTCTCTTTCTCCGTCTCTCAGGGTTGGACCTGCCCTTCATGATGATGCCCCACCCTCTGCTGCCCATGGGGTTGCCGCCCGCCTCTGTCGCCATGGCGATGTCGCAGATGAACCACCTCAACACCATCGCCAACATGGCCGCCGCCGCTCAGCAGATACACACTCATGTACACCGCGCGCCTGTCATCAAGGTAAAAAACAAACTTTAGAGGATCCAAGTTGGTTCCCTGAGGAACTCCTCCAGGAACGGTCTCCACTATACTTCTCTATATAAACGGGTTTAAGGAATAATTTGGTGGTTTTCTGTGTTTACCAGTAATCACCTGGGCTGTGGCATCGTATTAGAGGACTGCTAACAAAAAATAAAGAATTAATTATCTTAAAAAATCTGTAATAGAAGCCTCTTGAATGAATGAAGGAGCATCTTGAAGTTTTATCATCTTTGGCTTTATTCTGCTAGATATTGTGATATTCTATGTCGATATTTTAGGTATAGATATTTAAATTAATTGCCCCCAGATGCTGCTGACTAAATCTTTGTCAGTCACACTTTGGTAATTCTCTTTTCTTTTCTTCTTTAGTCCAAGAAACACAAGTTAATCAAAGAAAAGGAGGATATTGCCGAACTCCTTACTTCGATAGTATCTCTAATATGATTTTCTTAAAGTAAAAAAAAATAGTGTTAGCTTTAATTTATTCTATTTAATTCTATATTTAAGTGCAATAACCCCCCCCCCCCCCCACACACACACACATTATGCTTTATAGTGGCATCTCATTGTTTCATAGCCTACTGTGTCATCTTATTTAGCTGCGTGTGTGTCTTGTTTTTATTTGTCTTTAACCGTCCTGTTGTCCTCGAGTCAAGGAAGGAAGGAAGGAAGAAGGAAGGAAAGGAGGAAGGAAGGAAGGAAAGAGGGAGGAAGGAAGGAAGTAAAGGAGGGAAAGACGGAAGGAAGGAAGGAAGAAGGAAGGAAAGGAAGGAGGAAGAAAGGAAGAAGGAAGGAAAGGAAGGAGGAAGAAAGGAAGAAGGAAGGAAAGGAGAGAGGAAGAAGGAAGGAAGGAAGGAAGAAGGAAGGAAAGGAAGAAGGAAAGGAGGAAGGAAGGAAGAAAGGAGGGAGATAGGGGGGGAAGAAAGAAAGAGAGAAGGAGGGAGCAAAGAAAGAACAGTCAAAACAGACGGGGTCAATTTGACCCGGGAGGACGACACAAAGTAATCTCATTATATGTAAAATATACATATATTCTATTATTACTCTACAATGACTGATAAGATACAGCAATTATAACATTTCTTACACTACTGTATAGACTACTTTATAGACTTGTAATCTCTAAAATGACTTTTCATCACATAATCATAATTTCTGTTTTATTCCACTTCCTTATATGTTCTCTATGTTATTGGGCTTTAGACAACATTATAAAATAGATACTTAAGACAGACCAGTGTAATCACAATCCCTTCACATGTTTTCCTAAACTCGTAACATCTTCAATAAACTGATAAAACCAGAAAAACATGTTTTAGACCCAAAACCAGTCTCAACAATTAGTTTTCATTGTTCAGTGTGATGGAGGTGAAAATGAAACAAAAAAAAGTCACATTTCTTCCATTACATCATCACTTTCTGCTCTATACACAGAGTTATGTATTTGTTTGGATGCCTCCCACATGGCACTGTCTTCTCTTTTAATCAATGGCAGTGACTGGTAACCCATAGTAACCAAACTCTCTCTCTCTCTCTCTAGGAAAGGGTGTGTGACAGTCCCTCTCTCTCTCCGTCTATCGATGAGACC